>NC_056729.1:1313502722-1313575222 GCF_019279795.1 Protopterus annectens
GAGTATGGTTTAAACGTGCAGTTTGGTCCAGTTCAAGTATCTTGTCAGTAAATTAAAGACATTAACAAAATGCTTACAGCTTCTGAGAAAAGATATATAAAAACACTATATGTCATTTCTGAGCATGAAACTAATTTTTCTCCACTCCAGTGTATATATTTCTTTCATAATAATTTTTGCATTTTTCTGTAAAAGTATTAAACAGTGATTCATCCCAGTAAGAGACAGTTTACTATGTCATGATTCAGCCTGAAAATTTTGAAAACATCAATTCCATGGTGAGCATATAGGAAGCCAGCAATGCTGAAGACCACATGTATAAATAATATCGAACACAAAATCTCGCTACCTAAGAAGACCCAGGAATGAATGCTAATATGGTCTTGAATGGGAAGCAAGTCCAGAAGCTGAATTACGTGGTCTTTGCTGTTTTCAGCTTTTGAAATGCTTGTTTTGGGATTACTGTTTTCTAAACTGGCAGGTTTGACCGTGTCATAGTAGACCTATTAAAACATATATGCATAAATCGCACAGTCAAGCTTCTTTACGTAGTCTTATGTGCAAATACATTTTCAGCAATTCATATTCAATGAAATGTTAACCCTTTATAGACATAGGGACATTTTTGCAGATATGTATTTCCACATGTTGTAGCACACAGTCCTGTATTAGTGTGCCTGAACATGCACATAACAACATCCTTCCTCATGACACTGTAGCTGCCGCTGCATTCACTTGCAGTCTTAAGAACCACGCTGAAACTTAACAGAAGTGTGTTCCACCCTCTGAAGTCATTGTGCTGAAAGACTGATGATGTTGACTGTAACTACTCTCTGATATTTTACGATGTACTAGCTATACTCTTTTATGTACTAGTTATACTCTTTTATCATTTTGATTTATTATTACGTATCTCAGCTTCTTGTTATTGTTTATGTTTTATATACTTATTTTGTGGAGTTTTTCTTCCAGGGCCTCTGCTGAAAAAGGGCTTCAGCTCAGTTGGACCAACCCAATCAATAAATGTCAAATAATAAATAATAAAAGTTATCAGTGATAACAAGGAAACTCACAAAAGTGCAAACAAGAAATATCATCTTCACAGTAATGAGTGCTAACATTTAAGTACATTTTCTTGATTTAATTTTATCTTTATCCTACTATCATATACATTAAAAGATTATGATCACTGGAAATGTACAAGGGATGTATGCTGCTTCTAAGGGGAATACACATACATTTTTAACTATGTTTATGTAATCTCATAAACATATTGTTCTCTACCCTGCTGCAGTCACTGTAATTTCTATGAGATCAAAACCTTGAGGGAAGTGAGTCCATTCACTGAATAGATCACAAAAGAGTTATATTAAGATTATAATGGAACCATGATCAAACATTTTGCCTAGTATTACATTTCACAGGAATTCTACAGTAGTCATATAAGTACACACACACACACACACACACACACACACACACACACACACACATGCACGCACACGTGAACACATGCGTGCACACACATACACACATGCACACACACACACGTACACACGTAGAAACGCGCACACACACGTACACACGCGCACACACATGTGCACACACACACACACACACACACACACACACACAAGTTTATGATGACATATTGAAAACTGAAGCTATCAAATGGTAAGTGAATGAATACAACTTATCAATCACCTGCTGATTGAAAAATAAACAAAATAAGTTTAAACATTTTACATCCTCCATGTAGGGGCTATGCCCCCATACCTCCTGCTAATTATATATACACCATCACTGAGACTGCAATAAAGTGGGGACAGCTTTACTGGAGAGGCTCAACCAGACTGCTACAGTTTGCTGTGAGCGAAAGGTTAGTTTGCTTTTTATTTGTTGTATTTTGTATTACTTTATTGCCTTTTTCTATTTTATATACTGTGATTTGTTTTCTTTACACTGTATTTTACTTGCATTCTGTTTTTAACTGCATATTAAAACTTAAAAAAAGGCCACAGCTCTGTCTCTTGTGAGTCAGAAAGAAAAATTTCCCACACTCCCACCCAGTTACTGTTGTGTTCTTGAACACCACTGTCTTTCTAGTTGCCGGCCCCTTATGTTAAATTGACCATATACCTCATTTCCACTCTTTTTTACTGGCTGGTGTGAGTAAGCAAAACATTATCATTTTGTGAAACCACTCCCCTTCAACTATTTAAATTTATTAACAAAAGTGTAATAATAAAAGCTGCCAGCTCCGCACGAGGTAAATCCTCCATAGCACAAGAATATATAAACATAAAAAGAAAAATAACTGCGGAGCGAAACACAGCTAGAAACTGAAATGTCCAATCACAAACTGATTGTCCAAATAAATCCAAGGTGATAAAAATCCACAGTTTATTGCAAGAACACAAACTGGTAAGCGCTTTCGCTTAGGAGCTTCATCAGACCAAATAGTGAACAGAAAACTGACTGATATATATATATATATATATATATATATATATATATATATATATATATATATATATATATATATATATAAAAAACATTTCTTACTCAGAAGTATCAATTAAATGATCAATTAATTAATTAATTAATTGATTGATTGATTGATTGATTGATTGATTGATTGATTAATTAATTAATTAATTAATTAATTAATTAATTAATTAAGCAATCAATCATTAAAGAGCCATAGTATACAAATATATACATTATATATCAAAAGTTAAACATATCAAAAATTTTACATAAAAAATGACACTGTAAATATAAAAGGTAGGAAATTAATAAAAAAATAAAAGATCTAAACATTAAAAACTAAAGAAAAACCCATTAACCTCAACGCATAAAAATACAAAAACTAGATTTAATAAGCTTCATTTGCACAACCTCCTTTTCTTTAAAATAGGCTTGATGGAGGCCCTTTCGTTCAAACCTTTTCCTCTATCTGCCCATAAAAGAATGATCCAGCAAGTCTCCTTACATTCAGTATGTGTAGTAATGTTCCCTTCTCTAATACTCGGTATGATGACCTCAATCACCTTGAATTTAAATGTGTGGGTATTCCCAAACTCAGCTACATGTTTGGAAAGTGCATTGTGAGGAGAGCCTTTTTTAATGTGATAGATATGTTCCCTCATCCTATCAAGTAAGGGTCTGTTAGTTTTCCCTACATAAAATGCCCCACAAGTTCCACACTTGGCCAAATAAACTACATGGGGGGGGGGTCATACAGTTGGTGATCCCCTTAAAATGAAATTCTTTATGTAGGTCAGAATGGTAAAAGACCTCAGAAACATTAATGTATGCACAGAAATTACAGGACCCACATGGCTCAGTATGGCCATATAATGGCCTACCTGTGTCATCCCTATCGATGCATAAAAGCGTCTTTAATTTTTTATGATTCTTAAACCGAAATCTAGGATGACTGCCTACAATATTACTTATCTCATGATCAACTAGTAGAATGGACCAGTGTTGATGAAATAAATCTGTTACTTGCTTGAAATCACCTGTGTAAAACAGCAGAATTTTAGTATGACAACCACCGTTAGTCACACTGGGATGATCCACTTCCAAACACGGTCCAAAATATGGTCGTGCCTTGGTCAACCAAAGATCTACAAGATCAGACCACTGTCTTTTAAGTTCATCAATAGTATAACCTCTATCCAAAAGCTTCTTTTCTAAACTAGTCATCTCCTGTTGGAAGCCAGCCAATGAGGGATTCAACCTGGAGGCTCGCATTCCCTGCCCCCTGATACGATTTCTAAAAATATAGCCTGGGTGCATACTGGATCTGAATAAAAAAGCATTCCTGTGACATGTTTTCCAAAAAATCCCTGTATTAATCATGGTATTGTTCAACTTCTCAACATAGATATCTAAATAATCTATATGTGTATATGACATATTATAAGTAAATCTAAGACAATCAATCAAATTATTCATGATCCCAAAGAACCTAGTAAATTCTTCAGTTGATCCTCGCCACAAAATAAATAAATCATCTACAAAACATCGGTAAAATATAACATTATTCCTAAATTCCATTAGAGGAAACAATGACTCAATCTCTCACTGAGCAAGAAACATATTGGCATAGCTATTGGCACATGATGTGCCAATAGCTACGCCATGTTTCTGTAAAAACATATAATCCCCAAAGATGAAGTCATTATTATTCAAAACTGTTTCTAGAAAAAAACATATCAAATCAATCTGTATAGATGAATATTCACTATGTACAGACAAATAATTCTGTACATGAGGGGGTTGGGAGGGTGGCATCATGGTTAAGGTGTTTGCCTTACAAACACAAGATGCAGGGTTTGAGACTCACAAGGGATAATTGGCTAGGCTTACAATGGCTCGCAAGGGCAGTTAGCCTAGTACTAACCTATGAACCTATGAAGTAAACATAGCGCATTCGGTATCATAGTGAACAGTGAATGGACGTCAAGAGTAACAAAAGCCAAAGTACTAATGTCATCTAACTCTTGAACACAGTCATACAAGTCTATTAAAAACTGTTTGGAGTCTCTCAACACAGTTGGACTCAAACTAATAACTGGTCGTAAAAACTTTTCAACATACAATGACAAAGGTTTAGTGACCCATCCTCCACCAGCAACAATAGGTCTTATGGGAGGGTTCCTAGGATGTTTATGTATCTTTGGTAACCCCCTTGTATCATAGGAATCAAAGGGTTAGTAATATGCATGAATGAAAACAATTCCTCAGTAATAAGACCAGCTGCATAGAGGTCTCGGATATCATTATCCACAGAGGAAATAATCCTATGTACCTCCAAAGCTAAGATTTTACTATAAAAACTAGTATCACTGAGCATCTCATTCATAGATTGGCAATAAAAAACTTTATCCATAATGACTATTAGTCCTCCCTTGTCCGCAGGCCAGATGACAAGCGAGCTATTATTCTGGAGATGATACAACGCCTGTCTCTCCATATAAGTAAGGTTATGTTTAAAGAATTTTTTAGAGTAGTCCCTATTATCATGTTATCATATTTAAATTTATTGGCCATCCTACTGCATTCCATAGTACCAGCATACCACTAAAACTTAACATTTTTAACAGGTAAAACTTAAGTTACCTACTTTCACATCTAATTCCTCTAGTGCACACTGCAGTGTTTAGGATAAACAATTTTTTCATCTTACCTTTAAACATCAATTGCAAGACCACCAGTTACTGGAGAGCCCACATTCTGCCTCTCACTAGTCATCTTGGAATTAGTGCTTCTGTTTTCTCCTGGTGAGAGAAGAAGTGCAGTTACATTATTTCCTGGAGACTGCTGATCACCACAAAGCTTAATAACTGCTTTATAGGTGACAGTTTGGAATATATGCTTATATTCTAATCCTGGTGAGAGTAGGAGCACAGTGCATTGATTCCTGACTCTTTCTGGTTGAAGAGTGAGTGTCTGTGCTTAACGAACCTGATTAGTCTGGTTGCTATTTGAGGCATCTACCAGAAAAAGGCTACAAGCCTACAGACCCTTGCATCATCTGGGACAAGACTGTGGATCACCAAACAGGTCATGGTCTGCTTCTCTTCTTGGGACTGGTGCTAACATTTTGGTTCTGGTGAGAGGAGATGCAAAGGAGTATTGTATCCCAACAGAGTGAAGCTGAGACCAGCATTAGTAGTAGCCAGGCAGTAGCCATTCATGTGACTCCCCTCTTTTCATTATTCTAGATAAGCTATTTTTTTTATTTTTCAGTAACTACTGCTTGATTTCTTTCTAACTTCAGAATATCTGCCAAAATAATTCATCCTTAAAATTTCAGGGTCTATGTATTAGTTTCCACTCAAGTGTTTGGCAGTGCTCTGTACAGACTCAAACACCTTGAGTAACATTTTTCCTGTAAAAGGAATATATAAGGAAACAGCACCAGTACTTAGTAATAATGACCATTCCTCCTGGCATGTCTAAAGGTCAGTTTCCTGTGCTTTCTCATATTAACCTTGTGAACATGGGCATTCTGAGGCAGTGTGGCAACTGCCTCATGTACACAGACAACCCTCTCCTCTTACATCCCAACACTCAGACTTATGAGAGATGCACTTATATATCCAAGTTTGAAGCCATGCACTTTCAAGCCAAGACCGGAATAACTGGTCAAGAGGAGAAGGTCAACACCTGCACCACACCACATGCAACACATACTCCTCCAGAACACCCGGCATCACAGCTCTCACATAAAAACACAAACCACACACCCACCTTCATGGAGGCTCTCAACAGAAATCTACCCAAACAGCAGAGACCTCCAGGGCAGAAATGTACACAACCACTACAACACAGGACATACCACAGGACACATAGCTTACCTAGACAGTGTGCCCCTCAATCTAAGCCCCTAAGGCAAAACAGCTTGCCCATTACACTAATCATAGTTGACTCAATAGTGAGGCACACTGATGCCCCACTCACTAGGTTGAATAAAGAGAAGGTAACAGTCAGCTGTCTATCAGGTGCCAGAATCCGACACATAACACATGCACTCATGTCACTCCACAATAAGTACAAGTATGACTCTGTCACTGTCCATGTGGGTGTGAATGACCTGAGATGCACCTCCCTTGACTATACGAAAAGAGACATGGAGGCATTCTCGATTATGTGGCCCAGGCAGGTATGACCTTAGCCCTGAGCAGCATCCAGCCGTCACCCAGAATGATACAGCAGTATAAGCAGAAAATGATTGACTTCAACAATTGGAGAAGTTTCTGGTGTCATTCTAAGGGGATTCAGTATCTGTCTGCTTGGGATGACACGATTGACAGACCTCAGTCATTTGCCAGAGATGGCCTGCATCTGTCACCCCTGGTTTTCCGGATACTGGCTAAGGCCCTTGCCACCCCTATAGTGCCTTTTTTAGGCGATGTTGCAAAGACCAAATTACCACAGTAATAGCTATAAATAAATGCAATCTGCGCTAACAGGCTATAACTCATTCCACACCTTTCCGCCTTAGAACATGGACTGAAGCTCCAAAGGCTGTGGTGTCTCGATATTCATAAAGGATATGCACACCTCCAGACTAGTAGCCCAGCATAACGCATCTGAGATACTTCAGGTACAACTAACATTGGGTAAGGCAGCGATTCAGGTTGCAGCCTGCTATAGGTCCCCAAGCATGTCCCAAGACTCTCACTCCATGCTCCTAAGCACCCTGGAAACTATTAGGGTCCAACCCACCACTCTTATAATAAGTGACTTCAGCCACCCCTCCATCAACTGGGAAAACTACTCATGCACCAATACACTGGTCCAACATTTCCAGGAATTCATCAGTTCCAATGCCCTGGACCAGCTCATTCTTACCTCCACTAGAGGAAGCAACATCCTTGACCTGGTTATTACAAACATGGGCAACTGTTGCTATACACCAATAGTCAATTCCTCCCTGGTTAGATCCAACCACAACCTAATCACCATGGAATTCCACATCTCACCCCCCCCCCACCCCCACAAAGGTAACCACCATAACAAATTTCTCCAAAGCTGACTTTGGGATTCTTAAAACAGAGGTGGATAACTTCATGGTACCCATGTCAATGGAAAATAGATGCATGACTGCCAAATCACACACCAGTGCACTGTACAAACATGTAAATAAATGCATGGAACTAGCCATACCCAACAGAACCAAGATGCTCTCCTCCAAGAAAAGGAAGCCAATCTGGTGGTCCCCTGCCATTAATAAACTCTACAATAGAAGAAAGAAACTGTTGCAGAAAAAAAATGAAGTACCAAGACTGGAAAAAACTCCCTTATTAGCCTCAACAAAAAGTTAAGATCTCTCATAAAAACCTCTAAGTCAGCTATGAAGGCAGAATTGTGGCAGACACTAAAAGCAACCACAAAACATTCTATAGTTATATCAAGAATCTCCACAGCAATACCCAGGTTTGCTCTGAGTTACTGCACAATAATACCTCCTATACTGAGCCAACAGATATTGCCAAAATACTGATCGACAGGTTTAGTGCCAACTTTACCCCTCTCTCCCACCCTAAAGGACCAATCACAATACTGGAGGAATGCCAGATACCCAGCATTACTGCAGCACAGGTTAAAGCTGCATTGTCCAAGGCCAAGAATACAGCTTCCGTTGGACCTGACAATGTCCCTGGATGTATTCTACATGAACTACAAAGTGAACTGGCACCACATCTGTGTGCCCTGCTCAATCACAGCCTCCCCTCAGGCTTTGTCCCTACGGAATGGCACACTGCTACAGTTATCCCTTTCTATAAAAGGGGAGCGACTACAGACCCTTGAAATTATCGCACCATTAGCCTGACAAGTCTTATATGTAAGGCTATGGAGCGCATCATCATGGACCTAATTAACAAGGATATAGGGAATCACCAAACTCTAGATCCCACATAATTTGGTTTTGTGAAAGGTAGATCATGCCTGCTCAACCTGGTTGACTTCTTTGAGTTAGTCACCAGAGCTGTGGACGAGGGCAAGGCAGTTCATACAGCCTACCTCAATCTGGCCAAGGCCTTTGATACCGTTCCCCACTCAGGAATTATTGATAAACTCACCAAACTAGGCATCAACCCTTATATCACTAGGTGGGTTGCAAATTGGCTCACAGATAGAACCTACGGTGTGAAAGTAGCGGACTCCAAGTCAGACTACCAAAAAGACATGAGTGGAGTCCCACAGGGATCAGTCCTGGGTCCTCTGCTGTTTCTCATCTACTTCTCAGAAGTCCGGGCCAACATGGAGGGACTCTGGCTGACCTAGTTCACAGGGGATTGCAAGCTGGGAGACACTATTAACTCCCCAAGTGATGTATACATCCTACAGAAATGCCTCACTAAGACCAATGACTGTTGTGAATATCATGGCCTTAAGCTTAATGACAAAAAATGTGTCATCATACCTTTTTGGGAAAAACTCAGTTCCCACTAATTATCACATCGATGGAACCCCACTAAACACTGAAGGTGTTATAAGAGATCTGGGGACACAGGTTGACAGCAACCTCTCCTTCGACCACCACATTCCCACTGTGGTCAGAAAGTCCTTCTATGTGGCACATCTCATTACCAAGGGTTTTGCATCCAGGATGAAAGAGGTCATCATTTCTCTCTACTCTTCCCTCATTAGACCAGTCATAGAGTATAATGCCCCATTTGGCATTTACCTCACTAGACACCTGCAACAGCTGGAGAGGCCACAAAAATACCTCACAAAGTAGATGCAAAAAACACCACCAAACAAGTAACAAGTAAAAAATAAAATAGAACCACTCGCTGAGTAGAAACAAGTTTACTAAAATGGATATCACACACTCAGTATTTGATTACAAAAAGTAAGCGCTTTCGTCAGGCACATAGACCAAACTTCATCAGGTCTGATGAAGTTTGGTCTATGTGCCTGATGAAAGCGCTTACTTTTCGTAATCAAATACTGAGTGTTGATATCCATTTTAGTAAATTTGTTTCTACTCATTGAGTGGTTCTATTTTATTTTTTACTCACAAAGAGGATCCTAGGCCTTAAACACATGTCCTACCTGGATAGACTCAAAAAACTCCAGCTATTCTCTGTCTCATATCGTCTATTAAGAGGTGATCTCTGCTTGACTTACAAAGCCATATCTGATCCAGCTCTGTTTCAAATGCTACATCTAAAGAAATCCCAATCCCTCTGCACTACATGCTTCAGAAACCTCATCCTCTTTACCGCAATCATAACCCAGAGACTGCCCATGCTCTGGAATAGACTTCCCATACATGTCAAGCAGAGCACCTCATTGTCCCTCTTCAACAGAAATCTTGATGAGTGGATGGGAAATAGAAAGTTCTCCCCAGGGATCACTCCAGTGGCTCTACTTGATAGAGGCACTTGGAACTAATGACGAGTGGCACAGTGCCAGGGCACTTCTATGGACTAGGCTTGTAAAGACCACAGGGCCATTAGCCTAGTACACATCGATGAACCTATGAACAGCCTGTGTCAGGCTGGTTGGTGAACAAGAGGGGCAAATTTGGTCCTCTTCTGTTCCCCCTCTGGTGTTGGATGTTTAATTCAATGAGTTGTGGAATGAAGGTGTGCAGTGGGATGCTGCTTGATAAGTAAAAGTAAACAAGCAGAGATGAGGATACTGCTTGGAAAGTAAAAGTAAGTGAGTGGAAGTGAGGGCACTGCTTATTTGGTTAGGATGAGTGAGATTGCACTGCCCTAGTAAACTGTTATTTGGATATTCATGCTGTGATTAATAAATTAAAATATTTTTCAATAAAATTATGTTTATGGGAGTTTAATAAAAGTTGTCAAATTTCATCTGGTGTGGTGTAATTATTGAAGGGGACCGGGACAAATGAGGTCTGGGAACAAACCAGTTTGTCCAGGGACATCTTCTGGTGAGGGTCAGGTAGGAATAGTAAAGGGAGTTAAGATGGTAGTGGAAGAAAGTTACTGTGGTGCGGATGGAAGGGTTAAACTGGGAAAGTAGAAGGGTTGGGAGGAAATTAGATCAGTGCAAGGAGGGGCTTAAATGGTTTTGTGTGAGTGTAACTGGGTAAGGGATCAGATTTTGGCATGAACTTGCTACCCGTCTGTTGGTCTCCTATCTAGTACAGAATAAAAGAGTCTTCATAGGTTCTGTTCAAGCAGCTTTATTTCATACAAACACATCACTATACAAGATTAATGACTTTAACTTAAGTAACTTATATACAAATTAACAATTACGATCTTGCATGCTCTCTCCCTAGCTGCTCTTTCAAAATGGCACTAGCGATTGCATATGTCTAGAATTCATACCTGCACATACAGCCTTGATGTGCTTCTTAAAGATACAGCATACACATCACTTGCACTCTGATCTATATCCTCCCTCTTTGAGAAATAGATCACATTATATTATAAGGTTATTTGGCATACAGAAATCACAGGTAATTCTTGGTCATGAATTATACAATACAAAATACACAGATATATATAATCAGGTCCACGTTGCTGCATATTTCACACAAGGCTTAGATACTCACCCATATCATATGACATAAAACTGGGAATGAAATTTAGCAAATGGAACTGTCTCTGCAAAATGGTTGACATGTGGAATGTTCGGATCATTTTCTGGAATGGAATCAGAATTTTGAACACATTCTGGTATGAGAACGGTGTCTGATTCACTTTCAAATTTGGATTCTACATCACAGAAGCAATGCTGTGATGGTGATGATGGTTCTGGTACAGGAAGAAGATGTCTACAGTTCCTCCTATATTCCACATCCTCGGAGTCTGCTAGGTAAGATCTCGACTCTGCACAGATGCTTGTAATCTGTCATATTCGATCAAAACCTTTTGTTGTCTGGATTCGTATCATCTCTCCTTCCCTCAACGAATAAAGTAATCTGCTCAATTATTTGTAACTAGATTTCTGGATATTGTGGTTCTTCAGCAATTGAGATTTGATGGTTTTATAGTTCTTAGGTTTAGGCTGAAATAAACTAGAAGTAATAGGTAACATAGTTCTAGTTTGCCTGGAATGTAGTCTTTGAGCAGGTGAGCCAAGAATATCATCACAAGGTATGTTTCTGAGATTAAGCAAATTCAAAAACACATTGGTATTGTCACATTTTAACCTTTCAAGTAACTGCAGCTTGCACTGCATGTTCAGCTACACCACTGGACTGAGGATATTTAGGACTACTGGTAACATGTACAAAGTCCCAATCTTTTGCAAATTTCTGAAACAACTGTCTTGTAAATTAAGTACCATTGTCAGAAAAATGTTTATGTGGACTACCATGACCTGAGAAATGTCATTTCAACTTAATAATAACAGCAGTGGATGTTAGGTTAGGTATTAGATCAATCTCAAACCAATATGAATAAGAGTCTACCAAAACCAAGTAGTGTTGATAGTTCTTGAGGTTTCTGTCATGCTCTGCTTCACCTCTGTCTACAACCAATAAATCATCTACTATTATGGAACAACGATAACCCCCCAAAAATTGTTCTATTACACACTGGGAGACTTCACTTGCAGAATTTATTCCAAATGGCATCCTTACCAATCTGTACCTACCAAACAGAGTACCAAAATAAGTTACAAATGATGATTTACGATCAAGCATCACTTGCCAAAATAAACTCTTTGCATCCAACACAGAAAATACAATAGCATTTGGAATTAGAGCTGCAACTTCTTTGACTGTGCCCATTGGATGATATGGTCTCTTTAATGCTTTGCTCAGATCTCTTGGGTAAATACATATTCTGATTTCGTCTAAGCCTTTTTTGTGAGAAGCTACCATGGATGACACCCATTCAGTTGGTTCTGTGACTGGACAAATCACACTTGCTGCACCATTTTAGCCATCTGAGCGTTAACTTTATCCTGCATAACTATTGGAACTCTTCTGGCTGCTCTGACTACTGGAGTGACCTCTGGGTCTAACTTCATGGAAGACACAACTGGAAGTTTGCCTAACTTATCATCAAAAACATCAGCATACTATGAGAAAATGACTTCAGAAAAACTTGAACTCAGAAATGCACTTATGTGATGGGTTTCTTTAGCAGAAGAAAGCAGATTCATTATTAAACTACCTTTGAGACCCAATAAAGATTGCACTGGTCTTCAGACTACATAGAATAACAGGTTGCAACAGTTCTGGGCCAAATAACATGAAAGCATCACTGAACCTTCGGTTTGAATTTCTTCACCTCCATAAGCAACAAGTCTTGTACTACTGGCCACATTGACTTGTTTGTTAGTTTCCACTTTAGCAAATGTGACTGCTGATATACCATTACACTTTGAGCCAGTGACTACTTTGAGCTCTGTGGATTTTCCATTAATCCAGATAGTACAAAACACTTTGGTTCTTGTCAGTAAACTCACTGCATCAGCTCTTTCACCAAGCACTGATATACCATCTACATAGAAAGCTGACTGCTTGAGCTCTACTTAATCTACTTGCTATTTTGTGTGACCTTGCTTTACAACTGTATGGGGCTTACTTGATTTGCAAAACTTTTGGAAATGGTTCCATTTTTTACATTTGTGACATTGCTGCCCAAATGCTAAGCACGTCTCTCTTATCGACTCATGATTTGCACCACAACTGCAACAGTTAACAATAAAGCTAAACTTGTGTTTTGCTGATTCATGCTTGAACTGTACTGAGCTTGAAAGCACTCCTTTCTTAGAACTTTCTGGTAAGCCACGTGCCTTTCCTAGAAACTCCATAGCTGCCACGTGTTGCATACCATCTACATTTGCTCTGGAGCCAACTGAAACCATGGTCTTGTCACTCGCAAGCATACTTATGTGTTTTTCTGTCACCTCATGGATTTGACAAATCTCTATGGCTTTACTCAATGTTAAATCACTGTCACAAAGTAAAATCTTTCTCACAGCAGCACTGTTAATACCACACACAAGCCTGTCCTTTATCAGCTCATCTTTTAAGTCACCAAACCAACACATTTTAGCTCTGTTTCTCAAGTCAGTTATAGAAGCTGCAAATGTTTCCCCTGGTTTCTGATCTCTTGTGTAAAACAAATGCCTCTTTAATGTAATATTTGTCTGGGGGTTGCACATTTCCCTGAACTTGCAGTTCAAACACTCTAGGTCTTCCCTTGATTCAGCTTGTACAACAAGATGACAATTTTTCACCTTCTCCTTCATACACTGCAGGTGCGTGCACAAATGAACGCCCTCTTTCTATGGTCTCTGACCCAGCCAGGTTTAACAAAATGAATGCGTTGGTACGTGCATCTCTATCTGCATAAGCTGCTTGTATAAAAATATTATACTCTTGCTCAAATGTTCTCCAATTCTCTGCAATATTCTGATCAAATACAAGTGGTAGGGGATTCTGAAATCCATCTGTCATATTAACACATACCAGTGAAGGGTTTTGCAAATAAGCACAAACATACACACATGCACATATGCCACAAACTTATGCCAGTATTTGTAACTTTGTCCAATGCCTTTGCACTTCTGAATTAATACTTTTTTGGGTTTTTTGAAATTATGCTAATGGGCAAACTTGTAGTATCTTTGAATGACTGGACTTTGTGAAATAAACTACTTTGGTGCTTTATACTTTTGCAATACCGTTTTGAAAAGCTAAAATTCTAAAATCATTTATCATCATTTTAAGAACACTTCAACAACTTTACGATGCAGTTAGATAATTCTCGGACACTGTAATATTCTTGTAATGTCATCCTTTGCAAGAAATCACTTCTTATCAATGTAAGAAACATATTAAGTAATTGTACAATGACAATAAATCAAACATCTCTTGCCCAAAAGTCAACTTCGAAGTAATTGCACTTTGCGAATAACTACATACAGCACACTGAAATGTCCCCAAAATGGCGATACCTTGCTAGGCAACTGTTTACCATACGAGAAACGCTCTGTAATGGCGGCACTTTGTGAAGAGACACACCCAGCACAAGAACTTTTTGAAATGGCTGTATTTTGACTGTATTTCATGAAATAGTTGCACTTTACACACAACTCTTCAAAATGCATGCAAAGTAATAAGCACACTCTGTAAGCACGTTTACACATTTTGAGAAACTTTGAATAACTTTAGTTATGCCCTTGGTACAATACGAAGTCATAGTTATCCCAAAACACAGCACTTTGCCAAAACACATGCAGTCGCCTTGCTTTATAACATGCCCAGTTTTGCCTTAAACAAACTCATTTTGCTCTAAACATGCTCATTTTGCTTTACTGTTAATTGTTTCATCAAATACTTTTGTTTTAAACATTTCCTTTAGTTAACAAACTGTTCATGCTTTCTGCTTTCTCAGTAATGTGGTTTGTGTCCTTGTAATGCTCCTTTTTGTCTTTTTTAACAAATAAACAGTTTGTGCTATTTCTCTCAGTTTTACCTTCACTGTTGTCTGTGCACCTCATGACTGAATATTATTCTCTTCGATCCTGGTTCTGACACCATGTCGCTCTCTATCTAGGACACAATAGAAGAATCTTCATGGGTTCCGTTCAAGCAGCTTTATTTTATACAAACGCATCACTATAGGAGATTACTGACTTTAACTTATATAGAAATTAACAACTGCGATCTTGTATGCTTTCTCCAAAGCTGCTCTTTCAAAATGGCACTAAGGATCGCACGTGTCTGGAATTTATACTTGCACATACAGCCTTGATGTGCTTCTTAAAGATACAGCATACACATCACTTGCACTCTGATCTCCTTCCCTGTTTTAGGAACATTGAGAATTGTGTGGTGTTAGATTAGGGACCTCCATTTTAAAGTAGTTATTAGTCATTATGCAGACTAAAGGGTAAAATATGTAGTGTCAGACACTGACAGAATAGGTAGTAATAGTTATTCAATGCACGCACGGCATAACAGAGCAGGCAAATTTGTTAATTAGTTTACAGATTACAGTGCACTTTACATAATTATGGGAAGGTGCAGTGGTGCAGCGGTAGTGTTGTTGCTTCAAATAAAGAGGTTTTTTGGTTTTATTCTCAGCTGGAGTACCTTCTGTGTAGAGTCTACATGTCCTACCTGCATTCATGTGGGTTTTCTCTGGGTGCTCTGGTTTCCTTCCACATTTAAAAGACACGTTTCTAGAGTGTTTCTCCCCGTGCTTCTGCTGAAAATTGGCTTCATTCCAAGTCAGACGTTCCAGGTAAACAGATGATAAATAAAATAAATTATTGTACATTAGTCAGAAAATTAAAAGGACACTAACAGAAAAAAGTATAGATTTAAAGATAAAGCATAGGTTTTAGTAAACTATTATAGCTCAGAAATATTCATAGAATATTTCAGACACAAATTTAGGAGACAAACATCTATTATATCACATAAAAGTTAAAAAAGGTAAGTAGCATTATTAGCAAATCTAAATAAAAGTTTATAGACACAAGTTAATACAGTATATGATAATTATGCTTCCAGACCAGTTATAGAGTTGTCTTTTTAGTGCCGATTTCAATTAGTCTTCAGAGAATAGCCATCATGCTTGATAGGCTGTACAATAAAAATAAAGAGTACAATGTTTAAAGATTTAAATCTGTGAACAACAGAAAAAGGGTTCATTTGCTATAAAAGAGAGACATCATGGTACACTAAGGCACCAGTTCACAAGGTAAAAAACATAGAATTTTAACATTACAGCGTACAGAGAGGGAAAAAATAGGCAGGATTAATAGCTCATCCTCTGTCTAACTTAAGAATGTGTATGGTAGTTTCTAATCAGCTTTAAAAGCCACAGAATTTTAAAAAAACACTCATTTTCACAATAATGTTCAGGTCTTGAATATATCACTCATACATCAAAATTTAGACATAAAGACTCTAAAAACAATGAATCTAGGTAATATAAAAATGAAATCATAAAGTTAACAGACTTCAAGCCTAGTGGTGAAAATTAAAATTGCAAGTTTATTCACCAGATAAAGAAAAACAATTGCCTAGTTATAATTAAATCATAAAGTTAAGAGACTTCGATCAGAACTGGTCATAAAGGCTCAACTGACACCTAGTGGTCAAAATTCAAAATTGCAGGTTTATTTACAAAATAAAAAAAATATTTTCAGATTATGAGTCAGGTAGCATAAAGCTGTATACAGTAGTTAACAATAAAAATGTAAGGTAATTTCAAAAGTAGATCCCAGTAGACTTTTGTCAGGGACCTCGGGGGAAACTGTAAGGTTAGGGACCTCCATTTTAAAGTTGTTATATTAGGCATTATGCAGACTCAAAGGAAAAATATGTAGTGTCAGACATGTATGAATTCAGTTTCAGAGAAGGACAGTTTATCTGTGTTAAAGTGCAGTTTAAAAAGTACATAAATAACATTAATTAACTTTTAGTCTTGAGTCAAGAATAAATCTTCAGGATGTGCATAACATTTTCATTTTATTATAAATCCACATACCGCAGTGCTGGGAGACTATCTACACAATTTAAAGTCAGTCTCTCTAAGCAGCAAAAATACACAGTTTTTATTTACTTTTCTTATCAGTATCATGCATGCAGAATACTGACGTGGTCAAATAGGATTTCTGCAGACCCTCGTGTTGCTGCACGTGAACACTCAACAATAATGTTTTTATTAGAAAAACACAAACCATCTAACTTGTTAATCAGTATTGTTTCCTGACCTTGTACATTTTAGTACTGGTACATTCTAACTCCCCAACATTCCTTGTAACTACCCATCCCAGCCTGGGAAGGTCAGAGCTTACATACAGTTTGTTCTTTCTTGCTTTCAGAAACCACTCTTTATAACATTCTTAACTCCTTCAGCACTACTTTCTTTTTACATTCCATCATCTGTTAATACACTTGGCAGCTTGATATTAAAATGCAGTTGTGAAACACTCAGAACTACAATAAGTATTTGTGGTTTACATAACTATGCATCTAAGCTATGGAACAACTTGTCACCGTTCCCACAAGAGGTGAAAATATACTAGACTTGATCATCACAAACATGGGGACAAAATGCTCCACACCGGAAGTATATCCCTCATTGGTGAGATCAGACCATAAACTAATCTCACTGGAGATCCACATCCCGCCCCCACCCCCAACAAAAAAGACCACAGTGAAGAACTTCTCAAAAGCCAACTTCACACTTCTTAAGACTGGTGTGGTATCCTTCAAGGCCCCTGAACCATTGGAAACCACAACCCATGCTGCTGAATCCCTTACAAATGCTTTCTACGAGCACCTCCAGGATTGCATGGATCAAGCAATCCCAAATAAAATCAAGACCCTTTCCACCAAAGGCAAGCGCCCGATCTGGTGGACCCCAGCCATAAACAAACTTTACAACAAGAGGAGAAAGCTACTACAAGATAGAGCAAAATCCCTAAAAGGGAAGACATCTCTGATCAATACTAGTAAAAAACTACGATCACTCATAAAATCATCCAAGGCCAACTTTGAGAGAAAAATCACCAAGGACTCAAAAGACAATCATAAGGCCTTCTTTAGCTATGTTAGAAATCTGGGTGGAAACTTCCAGATATGCTCAGAATTAGTCCAAAATTATACAAAAATCACTGAACCCACAGACATTGCAAACATACTGGCAGACAGGTTCAGTGAAAATTTCTCCCAAAAGGAGAAATATCTATCCCAGCAGAGTGTAGCCTCTCAATCATCTCAAATGCCCAGGTGAGAGCTGCTCTCTCTAAAGCTAAAAACACAGCATCAATGGGACCGGATGGTGTCCCCGGCTGTGTGCTACATGAACTCAATGAGGAACTAAACCCACACATAAGGCTGCTGTTTAATCTTAGCCTTACCACAGGATACGTACCCAAAGAGTGCTGTACGGCAACTGTGGTCCCACTCCACAAAGGCGGTGCTTCTACGGACGCTGGTAATTACTGCCCCATAAGCTTAACAAGCCTGGTCTGCAAAGCTATGGAGAGGATCATAATGGAACTCATAAATAAAGACATAGGGGACCTACAGACATTGGATCCTACCCAATTCGGCTTTGTCAAGGGCAAATCATGCCTCTTGAACTTGGTCGACTTTTTTTGAAACAGTCACCAAGGCCATTGATGAGGGTAAGGCAGTTCACACAGCCTACCTTGACCTTGCAAAAGCTTTCGACACAATACCCCACTCGGGTATCATAGAAAAGCTCACCAGCTTAAATGTAAACCCATATGTCACAAGATGGGTTGCAAACTGGCTCAAGGACAGAACCCACAAGGTTGGAGTTGCTGGTGCCATGTCAGACTCCAAGCCGGTCACAAGCGGTGTCCCACAGGGCTTGGTCCTGGGCCCCCTCTTGTTCGGCATCTACTTTTCAGAAGTGCAGGCAAACATAGGAGGATTGTGGCTGAAAAAGTTTGCAGATGACTGCAAACTGGGCGCCATAGTTGAAAATCCATCAGACACAGATATCCTTCTGAGAGGTCTCATAGAAACGGATAACTGGTGCCAGAGCCATGGCCTTAAGCTAAACGCCAAAAAATGTATAGTCATACCCTTTGGTAAAAACAAGGTAACCCCAAGTTACCACATAGGTGGCAATCCATTAAGCACAGAAGAGGTTATCAGGGACCTGGGGACCCAAGTTGACAGTAACCTTTCTTTTGTTACTCACATTGCCAAAGTGGTTAGGAGGACCTTTTACATTGCCCACCTGATTATGAAGGGATTCACATCCAGATCAAGGGAGGTCATTGTTCCCCTGTACTCTTCACTTATCAGACCAATGATTGAGTACAATGCCCCATTCGGAATGTATCTTACCCGACACCTGCAGCAATTGGAAAGACCCCAAAAGTTCCTCACCAAAATGATAAAGGGGCTCAAAAATATGCCATATGCTGCCCGACTGAAGAAACTCCAGCTCTATTCAGTTGCATACCGTCTGCTCAGAGGTGACCTGTGCCTGACATACAAGGCCATGTCCAACCCGGAATTAATGGACATGCTCCACCTCAAAAAATCCAAATCCACCAGAGCCACAAGAGCAAGAGACTTAAACCTCAACACGGATATAAATAGGATGTGCTGGAGGGACAGATTCATCACCCAGAGACTCCCTATGCTGTGGAACAGAATCCCGGTCCATGTGAGACAGAGCACCTCGCTGGCTCTGTTCAAGAGGAATCTTGACCAGTGGATGGGAGATCGTAGGTTTACCCCAGGGATCATCTCTGTATCACTGCTGGACAGAGGCACGGCAAACTAATGGGTATAGTATTCTTCAACCTAAGGGGTGGTGAAAGCCACACAACTCTGGCTAGGCTTATAAATGCCCTAGGGCAGATAGCCTAGTATGAACCTATGAACCTATGAACCTATACTACATATCATTTTTAACATGAACAAATATAATAAATAAATGATCCATCTATTAATGTTGCTTTTTATACATATATTCCCTATATATACTTCTGTATTTATATATATGTGATATTTTATTATTTTTGTAAATTTATCATAGTAGCATAAGTATATGGTTTTATATGCATATTTTTATATGTTGATGCAGTATATGAAAAAGGTTTTTTATATATTCTTGCAGTAATTAAATATAGTGTATATCTACCTTTAAGATGTTCTAGTAGCTAATTGATGTCTTAGTTGATTTTTTAATTGACTCAAAGGAAACTATATATACCTTGGTTATTTTTAATGTAGATGTTATTAGGACTGAAGAAGCTCATAGCGAAAGCGCTCACGTCTTGTTTTAATAAACCTGAGTTTTATTCTGGTCTTTGTGCTCCTGTGTGGATCTTTAAAATCTGTCTAAGTTGGATTGAAGCTGAGTACCATTCTGCCTGATTGTTATTTGGAAGTATCCTTCGTTTGGCTGCTTTACCTGCAACATGGTAGCTCTGTAGTTGGTTTGTGCTATATATTTTTATCTGTTTATTTTTGTGACTACGGAGCTTTTATCCCCCGGTTTACTGACTATTTTGACTTTTATATTTTTTATAATTCATTAAACATATTGTGACAACCGTGCCCTGGCCCAGCAATCAATGAGCTTCAATCCTCACCATTAACACCAGGGAGGTCATCTCATAGAAGAGAAAAGGATAATTAATACACACAGTAAAGTACAATTTCCCTTAAGTGCACACAGAGATCACAGTCCGCCTGGGGCTAGTTGCTCCCTTGCTCGCAGATTCATAGGTTCATAGGTAGATACTAGGCTATTGGCTCTAGGGTCTATAAAAGTCTAGCCAAAAAAGTACCCTGGCTTTTGCCACCCAAGAAAATTATTTTCCTGTGCCCCAGTCAAGCAGAACCACAGAAGTGATCCCCGAGGTAAATTTCCTATTACACATCCAATCATCAAGATTTTTCTTGAAGAGTGCTAATGAAGAGCTCTGTTTGACATAGATAGGTAGTCTGTTCCAGAGTATGGGAAATCTCTGGGACAGGAATCTATCCCTCCAGTATGTTCTGTTTATTGTGGTGACAAGATTTAGGTCCCTAGAGCGTGAAACTTGGAGGGATTGGGATTTCTTTAAGTGGAGAACGTTCAACAGCTCTGGGTTTGACACAGTTTTGTATGTTCGGCAGAGATTGCCTCGGAGTAGGTGATATGCGATGGAGTAAAGCTGGAATTTTTTTAGTTGATCTGCGTAGGGCATCTGTTTGAGGCCAGTAATCCTCTTTGTGAGGTATTTCTGTGGCCTTTCCAGTTGTTGTAGATGTCTTGTGAGGGACATACCAAAAGGGGCTTTGTACTCTATAATGGGTCTAATAAATGATGAGTAGAAGGGAACAATGACCTCTTTTTTTCTGGATGAGAAACCTTTTGTGATGAGGTGTGCCACATAGAAGGATTTCCTGACCACTGTGGTGATGTGATTATCAAAAGAGAGACTACTGTCCACCTGTGTCCCAAGGTCTCTTATCACACTTTCGGTTTTAAGCAGACTACCACCTATGTGGTAGTTCATGGTTACAGAGTTTTTACCAAAGTGGATGACAATGCACTTTCTGGCATTGAGCTTGAGACCATGGATCTGACACCAGGCATCTGTCTCAGTGAGGCCCTTTTGTAGGATGTCCACATTGTTAGGAGTTTCGATTATGGCTCCTAGTTTGCAGTCATCTGTGAATTTAGTTAGCCAAAGACCTTCTGTGTTAGCCTGTACTTCAGAGAGGTAGATACCAAACAGGAGAGGATCCAGGACTGAACCCTGTGGTACTCCACTTGTCACTGGTCTGAAGTCTGATTTGGAGTCTGCTACTTTCACAATGTTGGTTCTGTCAGTAAGCCAGTTGGCAACCCATCTTGTGACATAGGGATTTATACCTAGTTTAGTGAGTTTATCTATAATTCCAGAGTGGGGGATGGTGTTGAATGCCTTGGCAAGATCTCGATAGGCTGTGTGAACCACCTTACCCTCATCTATGGCTTTGGTGACTGCTTCAAAAAAGTCTATCAGGTTTAGGAGACATGATCTGCATTTTACAAACCCGAACTGTGAGGGGTCCAGAGTTTGGAGATCTCCAATGTCTTTGTTTATGAGTTCCATGATGATACGTTCCATGGCCTTGCAGACCAGGCTCATCAGGCTAATAGGGCGTAGTTCCTGGGGTCTGTTGTGGCCCCCCCCTTTGTGGGGTGGGGTAACCGTCATGGTGCACCATTCCATGGCCACAAAGCCTGAGGTGAGGCTATGATTGAACATGGTACTTAGGTGGGGTGCCAGTTCTTTCTGTAGTTCATGTATAAGGCAGCCTGGGATGTTGTCAGGTCCCATGGATGCTGTGTTCTTGGCTTTGGAGAGTGAGGTTTTTACCTGTGCAGCCATGATTACAAGAACTTTGCATTCTTTTGTTATAAAGATGGGCCCTTTAGAGGGTGAGATGGGGGTAAAGTTAGCACTGAACCTATCTGCCAGGATGTTGGCAGTATCAGTTGGTTCTGTATATTTAGTATTACAAATTACATATTTTACAAATTATAAAATTATATAAATTACAATAAATTACATCTTTTTTTGACACTTAGGTTTTCCCAGTATTCATATTGCATCATCTTAACACCTGGTCTGAGATCTCAGGCCACAAACTGCATTATTTAGCAATCTAACACCTGTTCAGAACTTACAACAATACAAGGCATTTCACATGTATATTCTAACAGAAACTAGAGCAATCAAGCACCTTCCACACCTAAATTCTGGTCATAAACTTTAGCCTTAAAACAATGGGCATGAAACCTTCATCTACACACACTGGAGCCGACTTGTAAAACATTAAAGAGATTCATAAGATTTTTTCAGCTTAAAAAGACACATTTGAAATACTTGGCTTGGTTTTCCTTACAGCAGATGGCAACAATCTTGAAGTTCACATTTTGCAGTGTTTTCTTACATTTAAAAACCCAAGCCTGTATTTTACATGTATTTATACAGTTGATAGAATTATGTATCAAATTCTATTTGAGTAGGCTGGCAGCCTTCGCCCATCTCTCCCCAATCGTCACACATATTTGTGAAAAAATTGTAAGTTAATATGTATTTTGTGTAGAATAATCATAAGAGATGCATTTTTCTCCAACAGAATCCCTCTTCTGACACTGCTAGTGTCATAAAATACACAACTATATTTTGATTTTCTTTAATTTGATAAATACGCTTCATCCGTAGTGATGGAGTTTTCATTCATCAGGTATAAGTGCATTTCACGTGTAGGTGTGAGCTAAGACTTTCCCCGGGATTCATGAACGTTGCGCCAGGCGGACACATAGCATAGGCGTTACAACGCCAAATATGGCCGCCGAGCGATTCAGGTACGATCCAATCCCACGTGCACTACCGGCGTGCGCCGGATCTGCGCCGCCTCCAGCGTAGGTATGCTAAACACCCCATGTGCGGTGTTGCACCATGCATATGAAGGCATATAGTGATCCACGAAGTGGCGCAGGCGTAGCATAAGGGCACGGCAATGTAAACCAAAAAAAAACGGTTTACATTTACCCAAACATAACATAGGAGTAACGGAAGGATGTCAACGTCAGGTATCACACTGTTGCCATATGCCAATGGCGAAAGACACAGAGAATGTCAAAAGAAAACATGCACAACATGTAAATAATAACATAAATGGTATGTCCACAGAAACTCACAGCAGAACCCCAGGACATGTCTGCGGAAGGTGCTAAACAATGAAATAATATGACAATGTCATAAAACAGCAGTGTAATACACATTGGCTTCACAGCCACAATACACCATGGTATGCATGGAAAGCCACATCCACGGTGCAAGGGTTGCCAAGGACTTGCGGCAGTGTTCGGCGTGGTAACTATGAATTAGTAGTCATTGCCATGCAAATGAGGCAGATAATACTGAATCGCAAAACCCCCGCCGGCGTAAGGCTGTACCAAACGGCGCAGCGGTAATACACCGAGGAGTGGCTCAGAGGGAATACATGTCACCTGCAGAGGGGTGTGCCACTGTAGGAGGAAGCACATTGGAGCTCAGCAAACCTGGGCTGTACATTGCACATCACAGCTACAGGACCGGTGTGTGGGGAAATAGTTGAGCTGAGAGCACACAATGCGCGCAGAGGTGCATGTGCACGAGGATGACTACATTCCCTTAACCCAGTCATGTGACGCTCGCCCCGCAAATAACATCGGAAACAGGAAGGTGATGTTGAGAATATGAGGAAATGCGGAAGCAGTGTAATTGGAGTAGTAATGAGCAATCAACACTAATCAACCCACGAAGGCCAATCGGCGGCAGCTGACAACTCTGCATGCAGAAACCTGCAAAACGGGATAGGGGAGGCATATGAATGCAAAGAAAGTAGTGGAGGTAGCAGATTGCAAAGAGTGAAGACCTGACACAGCAGAGCCAAGTAGACAGGCAGCATAATGGCGGCGGCACACAAAACGCACGATATGCCATGTCCCAGAAACTACACATGACAGGGCTCTGCAGGATGCATGCCAGGAAATAGTAGGTGCAATGTGCAGAAACAGTAAGGGAAGGTTGAAAGGTACTCCATTGCAGGCAAGAGTAATGCAACACCAAAAGCAACAGCGTTGCAGTGCCAACGGTAAAACACGGAAGATAATCCCCAGATACGGCTGCACAGACACACCCTATGACATCACCGGGTGTACAGCACAACAGTATAAAGTGTGAATGCACACAACACACAGCCGTGTATTCCCAAATGCCGCACCATAGGTGTAAACACACGGGGAGCTTTTAAAATGTACATGTTGGGTGCCGCCGTGGCCGTGATCCATCAGCATGTGTTAGAGACAGACAGAGTTGTGGAGGAGGGTGCCGACAACTACTGTAGGCCTCAGAGGAGAGGGAGAGTGTTCAGACCAAGGGTAACCTACCAGGGGCTACAAGACCTGGAGATAGTAGAGCGTTACAGGGTGGATAGGGACACATTACAGCAAATAGTGGAGCTGTGCCGGCCACGCCTGAGAACAAGAAACAACAGAGGGGAGCCCATCCCAGTGGACACAAAGGTATGTGTAAGCTTGCGAATACTGGCCACAGGTACCTTTCAAAGGCCAACTGGGGATATAATGGGCATCTCACAGGCATCAGCATCCAGGGTACTACACCAGTTTCTGGAAGCCATGTTACCACATGCCAATGAGCATATATACTTCCCCAGATCTCAGGAGGAGTTGGCTAGCAATATGTGCCACTTCCACCGTGTGGCACAATACCCGGAGGTACTGGGTGCGATAGACTGTATGCACATACAAATCAAGTCACCACCTGGGGAGCAGGGTAGACGTTACATAAACCGCAAGGGATTCCCCTCCATCAATTGCCAGGTCGTGTGCAATGCGCAGGGCATTATCATGGATGTGTGTGCTGGCAGCCCTGGAAGCTACCACGACTCCCATATCTGGCATGCCTCACAGCTGTACCAGGTATTCACCAGGGGGGACATCCCACAAGGCCACCTTGTGGGGGATGCTGGCTATGCACTGGAGCCATGGATGATGACTCCCATCAGAAATGCACACACACACATGCAAGAACGCCATAATGAGGCACACGCACAAACCAGAATAATCATAGAGCGTGTGTTTGGGATGCTGAAATCATGGTTTCGGTGCTTGGATACATCTGGTGGAGCCCTGCAGTACTCTCCAGGCACATGTGCCCACATATTCATAGTATGTGCCATGCTACATAATATGATCCTGCGGAAGCAGCTGCTGCAGGGACATAATGGTGAAGGGCCACAAAACTCACCACAACTGCCAAGGCCAGTCCAGGCACAGAGGGTTCAGGACCATGAACACACTGTGCCAGCCCCAGTAGGCAGACGGAGGTGTACCCAATATGCCTATGCCCTGGCAAATAGGGAACGTATAGCACATACTCTGACAGTGTAGGCCCCATGGACTGACACCTCCCTACCTGCACACACAGTGAAATGGACGGCACACAAACATGACCACCCGTAAAGTGTACCGTATGGGTGGCCCCATGTGTGACTCCAACATAGGCAGCACCCAAACACTGTACACCCAACAGCCAGCAGAGCATGGAACGCCAACACCTGAATCGTACGCGGGTCCTACAGCAGACAGCGTTGCTGTATGCTGCCATGTTCGCCGCAAGGTGTATACATATAGACATGTAGATATGTGCATATACAGATATGTAGATAGATATAATTGCATATATAGAAATATATGTACACATATACATATAAGTACCACAGGTAAGACAGGGAATCAGAGGGATGTAAGGTGACAGAGATGTAACACGCGATTTCTGTACATAGTATACATAGTGAAAGACAACCTGAGCATCCGGGAGGTTTAACAGAAGAAGAAACTGCCACCCATGGAAAGGTCAACATACCGAAATGCATAACCGCGAGTCAGAATGATCGCCAGGCCACAGTACAGTAACAGTACATGCGCGGGTAATACTATGATGATATGAGGGGGGAGGTAGACACCGCCGCTGGTGATGCGGCCCATGCAGGTACTGTGTGCAACCGTCCCCGTGACTGCCACAGTATGTGTATGTCTGCGGTGAGGGTGCCGTGTGTGTCGCTGTGCGAGTGTAATGTGTGTGCCTCTGCAAAATGTGTATGTTGGTGCCATGTTAGAGGCAGAGTGGAATAACATGTGTAGGCATACAGTACACTAGCCACAGTCATATGTACACCAGTAGTCCCAAAGTAGTACTGAGAGCCCCATGCTGGCTAGGCGTGTGGCGACGTATAACGATGCAAAGTGACAATGTCCCAGAATGTAGCACAGGAATATACCCCACATGAAATGGAAAGGACGTATGTACTAATCATGAGCGTATGTATGACACCGATATGCTAATTACAAAACGATACGTCGGCAAAGTCACACAGCAATAGGTATGTACCGCGGAAATACGCATGTGCTACCCCGGCACTGACCGTGGCCACGTATCGGCCCGTAAACACCGCTGTGTGTTCTACAAGTGTCAAACAAGCAATCGCCACCTGAATAGGTGGCAACCACTGGCAAACAGACCATCCCAAGTACAGGACCACAATGACTGTAAATATCTGGGACCGAATGACAAGGGATAGTTGTCACGTACAAACAACCGCAGATATACCACCGATGTGATGGAGGAATACATGCAGGAAGCACACACGCAGGCGATACCAACACCACATGACAACAACACAACCTACACTCCCAGACCAACAGACAATTAACTGACAACTCCCCAGGCAGGGATGGAGCACACAGACAAGCATACCGTGTATGTAGAGATGCAAGGCCCACAACCCGTATCCGTCACCTACAACCTCCGATATTCCCCATCGTACATATTAAAGGGATACAAGCCGTAATAGCAGCACAAACATACAGGCAGTCAATGACAGCTGCATAACCGCAACATCTCGCGTGGGAAACACTATCAACAGTGGATCCATACTTGCATCCGTTGTTTAAAGGAATACAACAGCTATGTTACACATCCGAATACAAAACGCCATCAACAGACGCCATCAGGACAGGGACACCCACATGTCGAACATAATACCATACCCAACACACATAATCCACGGCTAACACCACTGCGAAATGTACCTGTCGCCACACATAGCGGCTGCAGTTACACATAACATAACACAATACAGACCATCTCCATGAAGGTAGGGCAAATAGCCAACACCTAGGTGAGGAATGCAACCATACCCTAGTTACGACGCGTAATGTACGAATGGAGTAGATGCACAGGTGATATGCGCACAAGTACACACTGAGGAACAGCAATTGGTGTGATGAACCCACATGTTGCAGGTATCGACGGATATAAGGATGACTCCCAGGATATTCAAACCGTATGCTCATACCGAACCAGCAGTGTACAACGGAAAGAGTGAGAAACAGGAATACCGATACTCGGAACGAAAAATGGAACGAAACACCGACAAGGTATGTAGAACCCACAATATGTACGGGTGTGTAACGCATGATGTGTATGACGAAGCTGTACTGTATGTGAATGGTGTTTGTAAGTAATGATACTTGTCCATAATGCAGAGAGTGGTGAAAAGTGGTTATGTAGTGCTATCCAGCTGAGCATACCAACGACTGTGGACACCGTGTGCACAGCAGTGAGACATCATGTACACAGCCGGGATAACACAAGGGCTGCCACAGGGGGGCATAACAGAGAACAATGCCACACCACATGCCGATGCTGGCAGCGGATGTCCAACAAGGAAGTGCCATAGCAAGGGATAGGACATGTATGTATACTGTCACAGCACACATGTGTATGGGCATATACCGCCGATGTCATACGTAATGTGCGCCCAACATGCACGCATGCCTTGCAGTAGGGGATACTATGTCAACTATGTGTAATGTAAAGCTGTCATGGTGGATATGACAGACATCATACACAGTATCACAGGCATATCATGCATAATGGAGTAATTGCCTATTGGTATGTACAATAACAGGATACATATGGCCTGTAGATATGGGACAGAGTAGTAGCATAATAGCCATCTGAAATGGAAGGAACACCAAGTAACCATGCCCAAACGATCTGTAGCAGGTGCAATGTGGGCAACAATGAAGTCTGGCAGGTCCATGTGTAAACACATGTGCAGTGTACACAGTAGTGTCACCTCCCCATAGTAGTGTCCAGTGAACAGCAGAGGCGGGTGTCAACTGCATGTTTACACAGTACTGCTGCTGTGGTGGTACCATGACTACGTGTCACTCAAACAGCAAGGGAGCTATCACATGAACAGTGCCACTGTGTGTCCCTGTGGGATGTGCACAGGACCTATGTTCCACAGCATGTTGTGTGTTGTGTCTGCGGAAGTAACACAGAAGCCCAGCCCATGCAATGTGGCATGTGTGCACATATCCATGAGTGGTCCATTCACACTGCCCACTGCAATTGTCATGTATGAGTAGTGCATGCATCAGTAATGCGGAGGACATGGTCCGTGTCAGAGCAGAAGACACCCCTGTGTATGTGGTATGCAGATGTGTACAGATGTGTTTTCCGTCTGTCAGCCGCATATGTAAACTGTCTGAGCCTGATACACATCATGGCATGACAATGCTGTGCCATGTAAGGTCGTAGCCGTTGGGGAATGTACACCACGAATGTGGTATTGTAACCTCGACCATGTGTAGATGTGTATATGCCACAGGTACAATGGCTACCTATGTACCAGCATCACACACAGTACAGATAGGTGTGGCCCTGCAGAAGTGTATCCATGCCACAGTGGAATACGGTAACCACAGGACCATGTGGGGCATTTGTGTGTACGGCAACCATGCACAATTTGATATGCATGTACGGGGCCAGTATCCATGTGATAGTCAGTGGATGAATGTTGCTATGCAAAGGTGATGTGCATGCACCATGTGTCATGCATCCTGATGCCATGACACCCAAAAGATGTATCTGACACACCAACACCTGGATGGTTGTTATCAGTACGAGCTGGTGGAGCTATAATGGTGCCAGGTATGTAGATGTGGGATATCTAGGCATGGACAGTACTCTGTGACAGCATGTTGTGTATGTAAGCAAATAGTGAACATGAGGGGCCCCATGACTGAGGACTGTGTAATGTCATATGTACCTGACATGTAATATTTAGCATGATCTGCTTGCACCACTGTGTCCTGTCCAGGAGTCATATAGCCTAACATCCTGAGACACAGGGTATGATGTGCAGGTGGATGTGTACGTTGCCAATACCAGAACGTGGAATGGTGCTGAAGGGCAATGTGAGGACAATGTCTGATTTGTTGCCCTCTGTACCACACCAACCACCCATGCAATGGCATGACAGGTGGCCAGCATGTGTATGTGGCGTGCTGTGGCACACAGAAGCCCAACAAGGGTGCCAGTAAAGGCATGGAGGTCATCAATGTGTGCGTGAAGCACATTCGTGAGGATGTGCCCCAGTGCCATACAGAATGGTCCAGTCATGGGTGTACGAATGCAGTCCCACACATGCAATGCAGTGCCACCCATGTGTAGTGCGATAGATGCGGCAGTGTGACGGTCAAGGTACACAATGTCCGACAACAGGCTAGCAGTGAATTCAGTGGGCTGGTGTGGAGACACATACCAAACAGGTTGGTGGGACATAACAGCTAGGAAGATCGGAAGGTGACATTGGGCCAGTGTCCTAGGACCTAACGTGTGCATGGCAGTACCATGTATGTGTCCACAGGGACACTACGATGTCCATGTATGGATTGCAACCCTGTAGTGAGTGAGAGTGTGTATTGTTGGTAAGTACACCATTGCCTGGCATGTTGCCAACATTATCTCAGTCTGCAATGCCTGGGTGACTGTTGTACGTGACATTGAATGTGGATGTAACCAAACAACACAGACATACCACCACACTGCCTGAGGACCCACACTGCAATGTGCGGCAGTCATGTGTAGGTAGCTAGCCTTGGAGCATGTGATGGACCACGAGGACCCACCATGGCTGACAAGTGATGCACCCCACACATGTGACTATACACCACCGTGCAGCAGCTTGCACATGTGCCCATACAGCAGATGTGCATGGAACATGACCACCACCGTGGCGTCTGTGAAAAGGTCAGTACTGCCATGTCTCTGTGTGGAATAGCATGGTCCCTACCATTGTGTACATGCTACGGAAGTGCACTGTGGTATGTGTCAGCATAATTATGTACACTGTCCATCTGCCGGGGTGTCATGCCATTAACAACTCCTGTCAGCAGACGTCAGTAGGACTGGCTGTAGAACACATGTTCCATGTATGCTGCGATGGGTGTGTGTCCAAGGTGTGGCTAGCAGGGCCGTGAAGCATATGTGTTCACCTACCAAAGGGGGGATAACCTCAGGTTTAACACACCAGACACATGGAGGTATTGTGCATGCTGAGGGTAGTGTAGGTATGGTATGTGTTGTGTAATGTGTCACCCATCTGGGTGGAGTGCATGCCTCAAGCATGTGTGGGTACATGGGTGTCCATTCTAGGGAAGTGTGGGTTGCTGTCAGCACATGGCAGTATCAGCTGTCTGAGGCCCAATGTACAGTATGACAACACAGGCAGCATGTAACCTGTGGTGTACAATGTAAGCTCTGTTGCATGTCACAATGTGTCTAGCGGTCACAAACATGGGTATCTGCACATGGAGCACCCACGATGCATTGTGTTTGGCAAATATCCAGTATGTGTGCAAAACACTGTGTGATGTGGGATCCCCTCACCTGTGTATGTTGCAGTCCAGGTATGTGCCTGGGAGGTATGATCCGTGTACAATCTGTACTTGCAGGTGTGCTGTGCAGAGCAGGGAGGCAGGTCCCAGGCACAGCAGATAAATGAGAGTGGTGCACTAGTGTGTGTGCCATGCTTGTGTGCAGCACAGTGGAAGGTGCAAGCATTGTCCCACATGACCCCATGCCGTGCCTGCCTGTTACAGCCCTGCTGGAGACAGTCATGTGACACTGCCACAGAGGCAGTATAGCATGTGAAGATATACATGTGTGCTCCACACCCCAGGCAGATGTCCGCAGGTCATGTGTGCCACAGCAGTGTGGACGACCAGGACTGTCATAGTGGTCAGATACCACATGCCTGTATAAGTACAGTATGAGCATAGGCAACAGTTGCAGTGACAGAGTAGGTCAATGTACAGCGTCCCTGTGTTCAGACCACTGCCTACTGTACACTTGGCTAGACACACACCCAGAGGGTGAATATACCGGTGAGCCATCACATGTCCCAGTACACGTAGCCTGTGTAATGCCATCACAGGGCAGTCACAATAACACGTTGTATGACAGATATGTTGTACCAGGTGATGTGTCATGTGTGCATATGTTGAGTTGCACAGCTGTTCACACGTCCGCAACATATCAGTGCATGATGCCTAGTATAACATGATGTGTGGAACTGCACTGTGATCCACAACAGGGTCATCTGAGACAGGTGTGTTGTGAATGGTGTAACCCATGGTTCCATGGGATATACACTGGTGCTGTTGGCTGCCATGCTGGGGGCCACCAGTGGTGACTGCAGTGGTCATACAGACATACTGCACACATTGTTCTGGCAGGAATGTCCATTGTTGTAGATGATGTGTTACTACGTGAAGGTAGGTGTGTGTTGTGAATGTTACCCATCCAGATGTGACCATCAGGTGCAGTCATGGTTGTCGACAGCATCACACCCATCCACAGCTATCAGAACCCTGTCCCCAGAATGGGTGTCAGCCGCCCTCGTACTGTGTGACCTATGTGCAGATGGCGGAACACCTACTACTGGCTGGCTAACAGTGTCATCTAGGAAGGCTATGTGATGGCTGGAATACGCTGTTATAATGTATAATGATGGTATCCCAATGAAGTACATGGAATCACACACACAGTAAGCCATGGCTGGCATGTAAACCATGTACAACGATGACTGTGTGACAGACACAAACAATGCAGAGCCATGTCGAACATGCACCCATGAGAACACAAAATGAGGTATGTTGCACATATCGATGTACAACTGTCAGCTATGGGCACAGCATGGATGCAGACGCATATCCCCCACAGGCAGTACCACGCCATGTAGGTAGGGGGCATTGCACGACTACATGTGACAGTTGCTGTATCGCCACATGTACTGCATATCCGTCATGTAGGGGTAGCAGTGGTACGTGACTGTTGGACATGCCTGTACATATGACCATGTCCCACAGGGTATGTGTTACGTGTGTACAACACGTGTTGTACCATCATCAAGCTGTGAAGTGTATGGCTGCCAGTGTACCTGTGTGACATGTTCTGCAATGGGTGCAAAGGTACGCAGTAGTGCATTGCATGCCCACATGCCCCACACAGGTGCATAGCCTGAACATACAATACAAAGATGGTGTTGGATCATAGCAACCCACATGAGGAGATGGGTACGGGTGGCAACCCACTACCACCTGTCCGGGTAAGGTGTGCATGTCCATGACACATTAGCACCCGAGAAGCTAGCAGTACAGCAGTACAGGGTGGCATGCATATATGATCACTAATACCCCTGTGTGTTCCACCACTGGCCTGTGGACAGACAGACACCAACACAATGTGCAGCATTGACATGTGCAAAGCACATCACCGCTGGCTACTGTAGAACAGGCTTACTGTGGAGACATGTGCACAGAATGTCTGCGCCAGCCACACTCAAACACGTTATGTGTTGAACCCCACCATCATTGTAGCCCATGCCACAGACAGATGTTCACGCATCTGTGTATGTACGTCTGGGAATGTCCCTGGCCTAGCAGTATAGCTGTGTCAGTGTTGCGAACAACATACTGCATGGGCTGTGTGTGTGAGGTGTGCGTCATACGTGTATGGTCCGATGGATGATACCATCAGTGCCCCTGCTATGTGAACATCCCTGTCCCCATACATGGATACCTATGCTGTGCCCAACACCACGGTCCCTGTGGGAGGGATGGTGCTGTGTGGTGCACCAGCTGACATGGGGGTGGCAGCAGGCACTGGAGGTAGACATATGTGGTACCCATGTCAGGCCAGGCTACCATCCATGTGCACGGGATAGCAGTGTGTGGGCACATACAGCACTGTGTTGAACAATATCGCAGCACATAGCACCTGTCAGGGGTAATGCGTATGCATGGATGTGCGATACCAGCATGCACCATACACATCCCCACCAAGCAGCATGCTGCCTACCTTGCAGAAGGCCATTGTCCACACCATGATGATAGACATGTGTAATGTCCATATACACATAGCAATGACATATGGAATGGACAGCCACCCTGCCAATATCAGTACCCCCCAGGTGGGACACATCCCTGTGCCATGTATGTGACATACCCTGTCATACCATGCAGCCCTGCCCAGCCAGGCTGCACGTGCTATCACAGTCATACATGGTGTGATGGACAAATGGCACTTGCACTATCAACCGTCCAGAGCAGTAATGTGGCACTGATGCACCCTGTGGTGTCACAGGTGCTGTGTGTTGGTGTGTACAATGTGCACGCGCACATGCTATGTATGACCTTCCCTGCTAATGTCATATGGTTACACAATGTCCCATGTGTATCACATGTGCAATACAGGTGAGCCGTGGCAGGTCTTCCAACACACGTACAGTGCTGTGTAGATGTACATGGCACAACACATGCATGTACAGGTGTCCATGTGTATGTGTGCAGTGCCACTGCTGATGTTCATAATGGCTGTGTACGCGATGCCTAGTGACATATACACAGCATCCAGGTGAACAGTAGAACTGTGTGCACAGTGGGACACGTGCCAACTGGTATGAACACAGGTGCAGGCAGGTACACATGTCCACAGCAGGTTACCATCAACATGGTGTGTGTACAGTGTGATGAGTTGCAACACAGATATGAAATGATACCCACTGCTTAATGGTGTGACGACAACACGTCAGCTGTGTCAGTGCCATGATGCATCGCAGAGATTACTGTGCAGATGTCGTACATGTCATAGCAATGTATGTCAAGCGGTATGCCAGTACATCAGTGTAAATGTGACCTGTCACCATCATTATGTCTTACAGATAATGCCACGTTCCCGGCTGCCAGCCTTCGGCCGCCAGGAGGATGACGTAATCATACCGTTGCTCCATGACAACTATGACCTGCTATTCAGCCATGTTCCACAGCAAGCACAGCAGTGGGATGACCTGTGGCAGGATATGCACAGGAGGGTGAACAACGTTGGTGGCAACAACCACACCTACCAGCAGATACGCTGACACTGCACAGACCTAATATGGCACATGAAACAGCATGCTGCCGCAATCACCAGAGAACAAGGTGGAACAGGTGGTGGGCCACCAACCCAGCACCCACTCACACACACGGAGGAGCTCCTGGCCAGTCTGGGGACACCCAGGGAACATCATGCAGAAACACTCGCTGCCATCGTGGAGGTGGGTGTCTCCCAACCAATGAGCCTGGAGCTGCCTGGTAAGTCAGTCTTGCATGTGTGTATGATAACTGATGTAGGTGTGGGTGTCACAGTAGACCACATAATGTACCAACACACGCCAGGTATATGGCCACACAAGCTGCATACTACAGTATGCTACGTTGTGTTTGCAGACATGTGCATAACACATGCTACCACACAGGTACATGATGTGACATGCACAGTGCTTACTGTGGCTACAGTAATGGATAATGTGCATACTGTTGTGTCACCCCTATACAGGTACCTCTGGTGTGTCGCACAGCCATGGGTCCGTCGCAGGTGAGACTGTTGCTAGTAACAGGCATGTTACAGTGTATAGATATTCGCCATGTGGCCAGGTATGACATGCACACCTGGGTCTGCTCCAGTCACGGTATACAGGTTGCACCACCTGACACACGCCATCCATGTACAGTAGATACAACCGTTAGTATACACCAGCATGACACCACATAACCCATCGGTGTGATATGTGCAGTCAGCTATGCATACAATGGTGGAGGTGTTCTACAATGGCTGCATATGTAGTATGCATCGGAATGCCATTTGTGGTATGCACACAGTACCACATAGTGAGCTGTGATCTGGCCAGCACACAGGTGTTACCAATGTGACCTATGCCCCTGCATTGTGTGCACATGTTGTGACATGGCACATGACATGTCCCATGCACGTGGTGTTCTGTCTGCAACATTGTCACACCATGACATGGCCTGCACCCGACATAGCAGACATCCACACTGTCTGCATAGCCCTCACGATTGTGACACCTCAGACTAGTATGGGTGTATGTCACATGGGCCACCACAGGGATGTGTACACGATGCCCATCACACACAATTGTCCATGACCCAGTCAAACATGGCCATGGGTGATACCCACAGGCATGTTGCCACACAGTACATCTGGAGTGGGTAGACACCGTTACACTTTGTCCACACATAGTGCGATCATAGCTGTAGTGGACCACCTGTACATCTGATGTGGTACACCAGACAACCGCAATGCCTGTCTGCAGCCACTGGAGGTGCCACCCATGTCTACCATATACGTGCTGTGGAACAGCATGACTGTGTTGCAGACATGGCAATGCAATGCGTCCATGTTACGCATCGCACAGAAACATACCTGTGTCTTGCTGCCATGCAGTGGCACAGTGCCTGTACCCCACTGTATAGCTATGTACACAGCTCACACCAACCACACCTGCACAGACATCTTTGTTACACATGCATTCTATCTGTAGCCTGTACACATAACACTGCACTGTGATGTCCAGTATGATGCGGTGCATGTGGTGGGATACCATTGTCACATGTCCACATGTTATCGCACATGTTGGCGGAGTACATGTCAAAGTGACGCCAGCCATGTGTACTGTTAACCTGCCTGTGGCCACACGGTGTATCTTGGTGATGCATGCAAACCACCATGAATGTGTGTACTGCATGCCTACTGAAATGACACCTGCTTGATGTAGTGTGCACCCCAGGGCAGTATGCATACTACCACTATTAATGTTTGGCCTGCATTCACTGAGCTGTGGTGTGGGAATGCTGCATGCCATCTGCAATATCACATGCATGATGTGTCTGTGTGTGTGTGTGTCTGCGTGTGTGTGTCTGCGTGTGTGTGTGTCTGCGTGTGTGTGTGTGTGTGTGTGTCTGTGTGTGTGTGTGTGTGTGTGTGTGTGTGTGTGTGTGTGTGTGTGTGTGTGTGTGTGTGTGTCTGCGTGTGTGTCTGCGTGTGTGTAATTTATCTTACAGTATGTCTTTGTATTCACAGGTGGTGTAGGTGCGTTCCCCTCCTGCGGTCCATCTGATGCTAGTGTCCCCACAGATACTAGCGGTGATGACCATATGCATGAGGCACAGGCAGGGTTGTCAGGGGCAGAAGCTGTGCCATTGGTTAACATCCCACCTATGTCCCCTTCATCTCCGCACACGGTTCTGATGCCAACACATACCACATCACCGTTGCCCATAGAGGAAGGACAGTCAGTGTCTGTTGGCATTGAGCAGGAATGTGTGGTGGCTACAGAAGGTGCGGGTACACACCATGTTGCCAGTGTAATGACTGGTGATGTGCCACACAGGCATGTGGCTGGTGCTGCTCGTAGGAGGAGCTCTGGCAGACATGCACCTGCTGTACAGGGTGCAGCAGCTGGTATCACCAGACGCATGTTCCAGACTGTAATGGCGGCACAGGCACGTGCTGAACGGCAGAACCAAGAAGGGCAGAGGCTGCAGAGGGCCGCAATCCATTCCCTAAATGAGAACATCCAGTCACTGGCGAATGCTCAACAGCAGCTTGCTAATGTTCTGGATAGGCGATTAGGTGAGATGGTTGGAATCCTCGACCGAGGCATGTCAATCCGCGAGCGTGAGCTGTCTGTGCTGGAACACCTGGTAGGGGTGAGGCGTAGGACACGTGGCCGTAGGCCAGCAACACCACCTAGTGTCGGTCGACGTGTGTGTGCCACCTCTCATGCCCACTCACACAGTGCTGGTAGCAGCAGCAGTGCAGCTGGTGCTACACCAACCACACCAGGACACAGCAAGCCACATGGACGTGGCCCTGGCCAGTCCCAGCGTGGACACTGTTCCAGCGGACATGTGTCATCGGAGAGTGGCCACTCCATACCTCCACATGGTAGTGCCTGTGTGACCCCAGGCAGGCACTGGTCACGTGGCCGCAGACGGACACAGTGAGCCGTACAACCTGCACTGTACAGTCTGGGGCTGCCAAGTATACCCCATGTAGGCATCACAGATGGCTGAACTGTGTACACACATACCCACACACAGCAGACACAACTGTAGGGCTCCACCACATCCACATGCATTCTGCACAGTCATGCCCAGTAAATGCACCGGCCCTTACACACACACGATGTCATCCATCGGTACAGCCTATGCCCCTGGCACACATATCACCCTGTGCATATGATGAAGCCTCTGCCGCAGCACTGTCATCCACACCATCGGTGCACGGTTATGCAAATATATTCTGATGCACAGGGTGGACAAGTTAGTGAGAGGTGTATGTGATACCTGTGTCCGCATAGTGCGTGATGTGTATGTTGCAGTGGTTGTGTATGACAGGTGACAGGTGCGTATGTGACGTGGGTTGTGTACTGACATCATGCAGCAGACATACCATGTAGTGCAGGTGCAGCATACATTGAGCTGTGTACACGGTATGTGTGACGGTTACATGTGTAGCACCATGTTGGTTCTGTTAACCTGTATGCCTCATATGGTGTACTTGCATGTGCCTACTGGGAGCACTGTTATCAGTCCCCCACGTGTAGCTGTGGGTTACCCACAGGCACATCTGGCAATATCAGCATACCACAGGTACCCGCAACCTGCATGGACTCCTACATAGGTACATAGGTGCATAGGTACATACCAGGCTATGTGCCCTATGGCATGTGTAAGCCTAGCCAGAGTGTGTTTGGCTTTCACCACCCCTTAGGATGAGGATACTATATCCATTGGTCCGCTGTCCCTCTGTCCAGCAGTGACACAGAGATGATGCCTGGCGCATACCTACGATCTCCCATCCACACGTCAGGATTACTCTTGGACAGAGTCAGTGAGGGGCTCTGCTTCACAGGGGATGGGAATCCTTTCCATGTTGTAGGGGGTCTCTGGGCGATGAACCTGTCCCTCCAGCACATCCTATTTATGTCCGTGTTGAGGTTTCTGTCAGTTGCTTCCGTGCCCGTGGTAGTTTGGAGCCTAGGAGGTGGAACATGTCCATGTCACCCAGGTCGGACATCGCCGTGTATGTCAGGCACAGATTACCTCAGAGCAGACGGTATGAGAAGGTATACAGCCGGAGTCCCCTCAATCGGGCAGCGTGTGACATATGTTTCAGCACCTTTATCCCTGTGTTGTGGAACATTTGAGGTCCTTCCGAGTGCTGCAGGTGTCAGGTTAGGTACATTCCAAATGTGGCGTTGTACCCAATCATTGGTCCGATGTGTGAAGAGTACAGGGGTACAATGACCTCCCCTGATGTGGATGTGAATCCCTTCATGACCAGGTGGGCACAGTGGAATGTCTCCCCTACCACATTGGCAATGTGAGTGTCGAGAGAGGTTACCGACAGATTTGGTACCCATGTCCCCGATCACGTCCACCATGTTTAATGGATTACCACCTATGCGGTAATTCGGGGTGAACATGTCTTTCCCAAGGGGTAGGTCTATACCTTCCCTGGCATGTAGCTTCAGGCCATGGCTCTGGCATCAGTTATCCATATCTATGAGACCCCAGGTGGATGTCCGTGTCTGATGGGGTGTTGTGTATGGTGGCCGGTGTGCAGTCATCTGCATACCTTGTCTGCCACAATCCCCCTATGTTTGCATGCACATCGGAAAGTTGAATGCCGAACAGGAGGGGGCCCAGGACTGAGCCCTGTGGGCCACCACGCGGGACCAGCTTGGAGTCTGACATGGCACCAGGAACACCAACCCTGTGGGGTTTGACCTCCATCCAGTTGGCAAACCATCATGTGACATATGTCTCTACATGTACGCTGGTAAGCCTTTCTATGATGCCCACATGGAGTGTGGTTTGAACGCTCCCGCCAGGTAATGGTAGTCTGTGCAAACCAACGTACCCCCATCAATGGCCTTAGTGACTCCTCCAAACAGGTCGACCAGGTTCGGGAGGCAGGATCTGCCCTTGACTAAGCTGATGTGGGTATGTTCCGGTATTTGCCGTACACCAATGTCTTTATTTATGGGCTCCAGTATGGACCTCTCCATAGCTTTGCAGACAAGGCTTGTCAAGCTTATAGGGCAGGGATGTACAGAGTCCATAGGAGTACTACCCTGGTGTAGTGGAACCACAGTTGCCGTATGCCATCCATTGGGTACGAAGCCCGTAGTAAGGCTAAGATGAAACAGCAGCCTTATGTGTGGTGTGAGGGCCTCATTGAGGTTGTGTAGCACACAGCTGGGGGCACCATCTGGTCCCATTGATGCTGTGTTCACTGCTTAACAGATATCAGCTCTCCCCTGGGCATACAGGATGTTTGGGAGGCTAGACTCTGGTGGGATGGATACGTCCCCTCTTGGGGGGGGAGGGAGGGTAGATGTATGCACAGAACCTGTCTGCTGGTTTGTTGGCAATGTCTGTGGGTTCAGTGATCATTGTACCATTCTGGAGTAATTCCGAACATAACTGTGTGCTTCCACCCATGTTCCTACCATAGCTAAGGAAGGCCTTATGGTTGTCTTATGTGTCCTTTGCAAGTCCAGTCCCACAGGCGGCCTTGGATGATTGTATGAGTGATCGTATGTTAACGCCGGTATTCATCAGTGATGCCTTCCCTGGTACTGATATTGCTCTGTCATGTAGTAGCTTTCAACTCTTGTTGTACGGTTTGTCAATGGCTGGGGTCCACCAGACCATGTGCCTGCCTTTGGTGGACAAGGTCCTGATGTTATCAGGGATCGCTTGGTGCAGACATACCTGGGGGTGCTCATAGAAGGCATTTGTAAGGGTTTCAGCAGTGTGGCCTGTGTTTACCACTGGCATGGAGGTCTTGTAGGGTGCCACACCAGTCGTATGACATGTGTGGTTCACTGTGGAGAGGTCTTCACTGTGGTCTCCCATGCCGGTGTTGGGTGCAGGATGCGGATCTCCAGTGAGTTCACTATATGGTCTGACCTCACCGTTGAGGGATGTACATCCTGTGTGGAGCATGTCATCCCCATGTGTGATGATCAGAACTAGTATAGTTCCCCCCCTTGTGGGTATGGTGCATGGTTGTTCCACAGCATTCAGGTGCATGAACACCTGGAACCTTTGGTGTAGGGTGTTGTATCCTGGGTAATGTTCCCGGTCTATGTATGGGTGGTTGATGTCACCCAATATGACGGTGTTGTGAGAGCATTCATACTCACCAGTGTCTTCAGGAAGGCTGTGCAGGTATCCTGGGTTTGGGAGAGTGGTCTGTAGCATGCAACAAACTGTAGGGCAGTCCTACCCATGGTTAATTGCACCTGGATATTCCCCGCTGCTACGTGCATGTCTGCCAACCTGGAGGTGTGTGTATCCTTCATGGAAATGGAGACTCCCCCTCCTTCTGTGTTAGGTCCGGGTTATGGTCCTGAACGCCTGATATGGGGTATGACCTGATAGTGCCGGGGTGCTCTCAGCAGCCCTGAACAATGTTTCAGTCACAGCACTGACATCGATGTCCTCCATACTGAGGAGGGCATTTGAGGGTGTGCAGCTTGGGCGTAGACCACTGGCACTGAGCAGTATTACCCTGTCTGTTCTCCAGGTTTGTAGTGTAGGGTGGTAGGTTTATCATTCCAGCCTTGCCTGCAGTGGGCACTGTGGGGGTGGCAGGTGCCTTAGCCAAACCCTTGAAGACCAGGTGCGACAGGTGCGAGCCATCCCTTGCGAAGGGGCGTGGCGTGCCAAGCATGTCATCCCAGGTATGAGGACTTTGGATCCCCTCAGACTGACACCGGTAACCAGGCACATTATCAAGGGTGACCACTTGGAGCCAGTATAGTGGCATCATACTTGATGAGGGTGGGATACTGCCCATGGTCAGGGACATGCTGGCCTGGGCTACACAATCTGAGAGGCCCTCTATGTCTCCTTTCATGTATCCCAGGGTGGTATGTCTCCGGTCGTTGACACCGGCATGGGCAATGACCACGTCATACTTGTACATGCTGCGGAGTGACCTGAGTGCATGTGTTGTGTGGCGGATTTCAGCACCCGACAGGCAGCCTACTGTGATCATTCCCTTGTTCAGTCTGGTGGGTGGGACGTCGGTGTGTCTGACAGTGGCGTCACCCATGCAAGTGTGTCTGGCATTGTGTGTGTTGCCTTTGGGGCTCTGACTGTTTAGCACACTGACGTTGATAACTATGTGTAGCATGTCCTATGTCTTATGGAGGCAGTTGCTTGGGTGTCTGCTTCAGAGGGCTCGTTAGGTTCGTGACATGTTTTAACAGTGCCTCCAGGTATGTCTTAGTGTGTTCATGTGTTTGATTAGCATTTGCAATAGTTACATGTGACACTGGGTTTGTGGTGTGCATGGTGTCCTTCCCCTCCCGTTTGGTCTTGCCGGTCATGGTTTGAGAGAGCACAGCCCCCTGTCTGGCCATATAGTTGCATCTCTCACATGTATCATGTTTAGTGGGGGAGGTGCGGCTTGTCCGTGTCCATGAGGCACCTGTAACAGTGCCCAAGAAGCCTAGATTCACCATCTGAACAGGAGAGGTCACTAGCAATTGACCCTTCGACATGCCAGAGAACGTGAATGCATTTGCTGTGTAACTCGGTCAGAAGGCACCTATAGGGAAGTGGGTACACAAGGGGATTCCAGGCCAATGTAGTACTCCATTTAGTATACATGTACTTTACCTATGTAGGAATACTATGGGAGCAGGTGCAGAGCTTTTGTGATATAGAGAACAGACAGTCGAGATTGCAAGAAGAGAGGTTATACACGTAAACCTGTGGAGCACGGAGCCAGATATAGTGTGACATTGCTTACACAGTACATGACGCACATGTCCACACATATACTGCACCTGACACCTGTGGTCGGTGCCACAGGCTACAGTGGACAGAGACATCACATACATGGCATGACACAGTACAGGTATGGTGACAGTCTGCAGGTGTCGTACACAATGTGCTGGCAACTGACCGCAGGTGTCACCTGTCAGCTGTGGTGCACAGTGTGCAGCAGTTGGATGCTGTACCGGTACAGGAATATGTCCGCAATCGTGGTGCGTACACCTCAATGGCACACACCCCATTGTGTGCAGATGGGGACACCTGTCTGTGTGGTCAGCACCCTCACAAGACAATGCACCCACGCGCCATGTCACAGGGGGTGGTCTTGCACAGGTGGCCAGTAAGGCTCACAGGTATGGCATTGACAGGGCTGTACAATGCAGCACCAGTATGGGATGGTCACCCTGTGTGGTCAGTGTCCAGTCACAACACTATATCTGCATACACCCTCACAACAGGCAGCAGACATACACATATGTTGACACACTGACATGGTGGTGACCACACATGTCTACACGGAGGGATGACGTGTTGCGTGTACTGCACCATCCACATCCATGCACCCCACACTGAGGTATGTACAGATCTGTACCATGGTGTACAGTGATGTGTGGCACGTGGCACATAGTCCCCCCGATCTGTGGCATACATGGGCACACATTCCTGCACACATGTTGGTGCTAGGAATGCCACACCCGCTATATGGGATATGTGCAGGCGTGCAGCGGTATGTAGTGCATCCTGTGTACCACCACTGTATCTGGCAGCTGTGCCAATATTTACACTTGGGAGGTGGTAGGGGTTAGAGTGGCCATGTGACATATGGTCGATGACGCATGGCCGATGGGTATGCATTATGGCAGCGCTGTCATGTAAAGGCGACATAGCTGACTGTATGCACATGGCAGGGTAGGATGGTGTGTGACACACCTGTGACCAGCACCTGCACACATGCATGTGGACAGGTGTTTAAACACATGGTGTACACACATACTGCCATGCGTGCTGTTACTATGCCACCATATGACGGCCCCCATGATGGGTATGCATGTGGTAGGGGGTTGCAACTGTGTTATGGACACCGGACACCACTCATGCACGGCTGCACCGTGCACAGTACACGTGTCACATGTATCCCCTGTTGCCATGTGTGTATGCATTGCTACGTTGTGACATGTGTGCCGACATACATGGAACATGGACTGTGGTATGGTATCACAGCTGTCACAGGCAAACTGTACAAGGGTATGTGTGCCAGTGAACACCACTACACCCTGTAGGGGGTGCATACCACAGACATGTGTCCACCTTCCCTTCGTGTGTGTACTACCGCGTATGCCTGTGTTATGCATGTGGTACATCACAGGCTTCGTATGTGTCCTGTGTGCAGTCCATGCACACAGCCAGGAAATCACATATATGACATATCCGGACATTGTTTCACTGTGGTACAGCTGCAGTCATGTGTCATATCTGTGTCAGGCCCGTGGTATGTGTGGAGCACGCCTGTCCATGTATGCCGGTATGGGTGGACTACATCACACCTGTGGGATCATTGATAGTACATGTGTACTCTGCACGACGGACGTACACCGCAACATAGACTTGTGGACATATGTCACATGCTGTTGCTGGACCGTGAAGCATACTGCTGCACCGATGACATGCTGCTGGCATGGCAGCTACAGTGTTCACTGCAGTGTGTACATGTTCAGCCTGCACCCGTGACGCCTGTGCTGTCATCTGTGTGTGTGCGTGTAACTGCATGTGTGTCCACCCTGTGCATGTGTATGGGTTTACCTGGCCATGACTTGCGCTGTGTGCACTCCGTCTGCATGCTGGATGGCGCGTAGCACATACTACGTGTGTGAGCATGGCCGGGTTGCTGTTGTGTGGGTGGACACACACGACGGTCCTCATTCTGCCTTCCATGATCTCACCCCATGTGTATGCATGTCTGCACTGTGCAGATTCTAATTGTCTGAGCATGCCCAGTGAGCAGCTGTGTAGATGGACACACAGTACAGTGCACACCGCGCCCGTCTGCGTTGATACCCCGTGTGCATGCCTGTTTCCCCTTCACAACCGCCACGTCTGTGGCATGGCCGGGTTGCTGTTGTGTGGGTGGACACACACGACGGTCCACAGTCTGCCTTCCATGATCTCACCCCATGTGTATGCATGTCTGCACTGTGCAGATTCTAAGTGTCTGAGCATGCCCAGTAAGCAGCTGTGTAGATGGACACACAGTACAGTGCACACCGTGCCCATCTGCGTTGATACCCCGTGTGCATGCCTGTTTCCCCTTCGCAACCGCCACGTCTGTGGTATGGCCGGGTTGCTGTTGTGTGGGTGGACACACACGACGTTCCACAGTCTGCCTTCCATGATCTCACCCCATGTGTATGCATGTCTGCACTGTGCAGATTCTAAGTGTCTGCGCATGCCCAGAGAGCAGCTGTGTAGATGGACACACAGTACAGTGCACACCGCACCCGTCTGCGTTGATACCCCGTGAGCATGTCTGTCTCTCCTTTGCAACCGCTAGGTGTGAGGGCATTTCCAGTACACCATTCGGGGGTACACACTACAGTCGGCACCGATGTCTGCTACTAGGCGTGTAGCCATGGCCAATGACATCCTGCATAGCCATGGTGACCATCCAGGTGAGTCATATGTGGTTGTTATGCCACAATGGCTGCCTACATCGTGCACACCGGATGCCCTCTCATAGGGTATACTGTATGTGGTGCATCCCGTATCCATGTCGTGATGTACTGCTCCGTAGTTAGTTGGTATTCCCGACTGCAGCACTACCGTGTTACTGTACGCCCACCTTGGGATGGTAACATGCTGTGTGACTGCGCACTCTGTCTTCATTCCCTATCGGCTGCCTTGCATCTGCAGATGATATCATCCACTTAGGGGTATGCCTCCTGACAGTGCTGTGCACAGTAATCTCGGTAGCGCGTTCTGTAAATGCATCATGCTGTAGTGTGTTCATGTAGGTAGGCGTAGGTTCGACTCCCGGCCCTTTCCTGTGTGTGTGTGTGTGTGTGTGTGTGTGTGTGTGTGTGTGTGTGTGTGTGTGTTTCCAGCTGCCTCTGCAGATGGACATGCTTTTAGACGCTTCGCAACACATACCTTGGCTATTGTCAGCTATTCCCTTACGGATGATGTCACCCGCCTAGAAGTATGCCTCTGACAGCGCTGTGCTCAGTAATCTCGGTAGCGCGTTCTGTAAGTTCATCATGCTGTAGTGTGTTCATGTAGTTAGGCGTAGGTTCGACTCCCAGCCCTTCCCCGTGTGTGTGTGAGGTGTGTGTGTGTGTTTCCAGCTGCCTCTGCAGATGGACGTGCTTTTAGACGCTTCGCAACACATACCTTGGCTATTGTCAGCTATTCCCTTACAGATGATGTCACCCGCCTAGAAGTATGCCTCTGACAGCGCTGTGCTCAGTAATCTCGGTAGCGCGTTCTGTAAGTTCATCATGCTGTAGTGTGTTCATGTAGGTAGGCGTAGGTTCGACTCCCAGCCCTTCCCTGTGTGTGTGTGAGGTGTGTGTGTGTGTTTCCAGCTGCCTCTGCAGATGGATGTGCTTTTAGACGCTTCGCAACACATACCTTGGCTATTGTCAGCTATTCCCTTATGGATGATGTCACCCGCCTAGAAGTATGCCTCTGACAGCGCTGTGCTCAGTAATCTCGGTAGTGCATTCTGTAAATTCATCATGCTGTAGTGTGTTCATGTAGGTAGGCATAGGTTTGACTCCCGGCCCTTCCCCGTGTGTGTGTGTGTGTGTGTTTGTGTGTGTGTGTGTGTGTGTGTTTCCAGCTGCCTCTGCAGATGGACATGCTTTTAGACGCTTCGCAACACATACCTTGGCTATTGTCAGCTATTCCCTTACGGATGATGTCACCCGCCTAGAAGTATGCCTCTGACAGCAATGTGCTCAGTAATCTCGGTAGCGCGTTCTGTAAGTTCATCATGCTGTAGTGTGTTCATGTAGGTAGGCGTAGGCTCGACTCCCGGCCCTTCCCCGTGTGTGTGTGTGTTTCCAGCTGCCTCTGCAGATGGACATGCTTTTAGACGCTTCGCAACACATGCCTTGGCTATTGTCAGCTATTCCCTTACGGGTGATGTCACCCGCCTAGAAGTATGTTTCTGACAGCACTGTGCTCAGTATTCTCGGTAGTGCGTTCTGTAAGTTGTTCATGCTGTAGTGTGTTCATGTAGGTAGGCGTAAGTTCGACTCCCGGCCCTTCCCCGTGTGTGTGTGGGGTGTGTGTGTGTTCACTGCTGCCCCAGTAGAGTGTAGTTATTTTAGACGCTTGGCAACACATACCTTGGCTATCGGCGGCTATTGAAGGCACATCATCCCCCAGGCCTCAACTTATATGTTAGTATCAGATCAGCATTGAAGATGAGGAGATAACTTACATTTTCACATTTCATCTTGTGTCAGCTCTGGCCCGTACTTTGATTCCATGTACTTTCTAGCATCAGTGGCCATCTATAGGAGGTGTTCCTCTTTCACATTCTTCTCTACGTGATATTAAACTTTACTTCCAGATAGTGTTGATCAGTGAGGCTTTGTGACCCCCTTTTTTGAGGCATTTCATCAAGAGTTCATATAGATATTTGGGTGTTGTATTTAACCATCCTGATTTTTTACACATTATGATAGCAACACCACTACTTTTAGTGATGTTAGTTATATACTTGCATATGTACCTCTATACACATATATATATTTATGTATATGCAGGAATATGTCCACACTTGTGTTTCAGCCTCCTTTTTTGCAAGGTTGACATAACATGCTTATTTTAAACATTTTAAGTATTTTCTAAGTTTGTGTTTTACATCTATCTTTCTATATACCAGTACTGTATATAATATGTATAATGCATATAACGCTATTTATTAGAAAGATGTTTGTATGTATTTAGTTTTTATGCCTTTAGTTACAGGCCAGTTTCTGCTTGATTGTTATATTAATTTATAATAACTTATATACACCAGCATTGCTGTTTCATATTGTTATCCACTATGCCTGATGTTGTTTTTAACAAAGATTTCTTAGTATTTTAGGGGCTGTGGAGTTATTTGTAGTGTTTCTATGAGCTTTTTATGTTTCATGACACAAGTTAATTGCTAGATAGCTAGCTCCTAAGTTTTTAAGTGGTTTTTAAGTGGTTTTTTAAGTGGTTTTTAAGTGGGTTTGGTACTAAAAATATGTATATATACTACTTTTTTAACATTGGATGAATACTATAGATGCAGTTGTATTCATTGAAAGGAGTGAATTGATTGATTAATTGTTTAATTGACCAATTGATTTTTTGGTAGGAGTAGCTACTTTAGCTAGGTATATAAATGAAGCTTGCTCCTTTGTGTATTAGATCTGAAGAAGCATGCAGTAGTGCATGTGAAAGCGCTCATCTTTTATGTTATTTTCTCTCTAATAAACAGTGAATCCTTCGTGGTGGTCTCTTTCCATTTTTATGCTATTCCTTTACGGATGTTGTCACCCACCTGGACGTGTGCCTCTGACGGTGCTGTGTTCAGTGGTCCACGTAGCGTGTTCCATACCTGTGTCATACTGTTGTGCGGTTGGGTATGTGGGGGTGTGGTCAATCCCCACGCCTGCCAGCTGTGTCTGTGTGTCTATGCTCCCAGCCGCATGGGTTCATAGGGTATGGCTTTAGAGTTTCCGCAGAACACTTATATCCTGCCGCCATCTCTGTGTTTGTGGATGGTGAGACGCAGCTCATGGACTGCCTGTGTGCCTGCTGTGGTTGGCGACCTCCGTAGCGTGTTCTCCACGTGCGCCCTGCTGTGGTGTGGTGGGGTGGTGCTGTGTACGTTACACTCACGGCCTTGCCACATGTGTCCGTCTGTATCTCTCTCGTTGTAAATATACATACCTATGTTGTGCCCATAGCGCTGCTCTTGCATGGACAGCTGTCTGTCCCATGTATCGCATATTTGCATGGCTGACACATAGAACTGTGGTACGATGCATATCCACTCATTGTCCATGCAACGTCCGTATTCCAGAACACCCTAGAGACATCTGCTGGATATCGTGGCAGACAGCTATCCTTTCTGTACTGACACTGTACCCGTACACGCCATAAACCTTGTGTATAATTGCCTGTTTATGGTGTGTGTATGTCTATCTGAGCTGTATGCATGGTCGTGTGTGTGTCCCGCTATAGCCGTCTGTGCAGGTGTCGCCACTATGGGTAATCCTTGTAGACCGCTGTTTCATGTGCACTTCAGCACATACCTGCAGACCGTACTACCCATCCTACGGCAGTGGCCTTAGATCGACCGCTGCCCTAGGCTATAGGGCTCCATGGTGCCCACCACCACAACACATGGTGCCCCCATCCTGGTGTACCTACATGACATACCTACTAGAATGGTGGCCCTACTAGTGCAGCACCCTAGGCAGCCGCAGGATTGGTGTATGCCTACGGCCGGCTATGTGCACATCACAAGGCATACGTTTACATTCAGTGTTTTACAAAGGCTAGGTTATAATACCAGAGGGGGGGACCTCATCAACTATGCTTTAGAATGCGGATTGAGATGGATTATTAGGTGGAGAGTTGACCACACACCAGGGCTGAATGATGAAACACTGATTAAGCCTCATTTGAGAAGCAGGTGGCTTAAACCCAAGTAACAGGAATGTAGTTTAGGTACAGATATACAGTTAACACACATTAGTCCACTCTTTCAGTTGTTTACCACTGTATTACATTGATATGATATACATATCTTCTATATATATTGTTAGATCTTTGATTGATGAGTATTAGGCATAGTACAATATCATATAATACATGTTTTAATAGGATGTTTCTGGAGATGTTAATATATGTGTGTGTAGTTAACATTGTGTCTGCGCTTTATATGCTGTGGTTAATTGTTCATTGTTTGCTGGGAAATTGACCAATGAAAGTGTAAGGAGGGGTATTCAAAGCCTGGATGCTTTTATGTTATGTGTAAGTCTGACGGAGCCTACGGGTGAAAGCGCTTACTTGTCTATGAAGGAACCTTTGTATACCATTTGGGCACTGTCCTGGACAATTTCTACATTGACTGTTTCATCTACCTATGTGTTTTTTGGATTGTGTGCCATAAGGTGCCAGCGGTTATTTTATGTTGATTAGGTGTATTCCATGGTCAATTGACATTAATCCTATTAATTCATTGAAGGATGTTCTTTATAAGTGGGAACGCCATAGTTTAACCATCCTATGACCTTCCTAGTTGACGTTGTTGGTGTGCCATTAGTATGTGTTCCACAGGTCGCCCATTTGTTCCGCAGTATGGAAGCGAGTGATCCTCATTTTGTTGATGGCAGATTGAGTGCTGTGTACGCCGGTATTCGCACGGCGGTCTGACTTTGTATGGGGAGTGTCTACTGTAGTCCCTATCTGTATTTCCTGTGTTATGCCTTACTGCAGCTGTGTAATTCCACCAGGTTTCCAGTTATGGGTGCCATCTTAGTCGTACGCTTGTCCATCCATGGGAATTGCCTACTGGACACTGGTATAGGGCTGTACACATTTCACACCTGCATTTAGCATTATCCGGTGGATGCTTTGCATTATTAGTGGGGAGTAAGGCATGTGCTATACCCACATCCCTCCCACGGGGCGGGACAACGGATTATCTGCCAAACAACACCGAGCCCCATTTCTGCATACCCAGGATCCCATGGCTGCAACCCTCGACGGTACCCATTACACATCCTTCATGTGTGCAAGACTGGGATGGGGACGCACTTCTATGGACTCGACAATCTGGGGATTTCTGTTCATATGTCCTGCATTTCATGGACACTTGTCATCAACCTTAAACACCCTGGTGGTGCATATGTCTAGCTGTGCCGTAGTCAAGGCTGTCACCTCTTCTGGGTCGATCGATTGCAGCTGGTTGATATTGCGTACGGATCAATTTTTGGGGTACTACAATGGACACCAATGTGCATATGTAAAGTGTGGAACTTGTTGGACTGTGTCCTTCTGGCCAGTGGTTTTGACTGCTGCTGTATGTTCCCCAATTGCGGATGTCTGTTTGACTACCCATATTATGTAGTGCTACGAAAACCAGGTTTTTCTAAAATGAACCCAAATGGTGTAAATCCAATGATGCAAGTTAGCAACTGGTTTAAATAATCCTCAGAAGTCCCAATAGGAAATATTCGCCACTGTATTGTCAAAATAACACCACCAAAACATGTAGATCCTATTAATTCATTGAAGGATGTTCTTTATAAGTGGGAACGCCATAGTTTAACCATCCTATGACCTTCCTAGTTGACGTTTTTGGTGTGCCATTAGTATGTGTTCCACAGGTCGCCCATTTGTTCCGCAGTATGGAAGCGAGTGATCCCCATTTTGTTGCTGGCAGATTGAGTGCTGTGTACGCCGGTATTCGCACGGTGGTCTGACTTTGTATGGGGAGTGTCTACTGTAGTCCCTATCTGTATTTCCTGTGTTATGCCTTACTGCAGCTGTGTAATTCCACCAGGTTTCCAGTTATGGGTGCCATCTTGGTCGTACGCTTGTCCATCCATGGGAATTGCCTACTGGACACTGGTATAGGGCTGTACACATTTCACACCTGCATTTAGCATTATCCGGTGGATGCTTTGCATTATTAGTGGGGAGTAAGGCATGTGCTATACCCACATCCCTCCCACGGGGCGGGACAACGGATTATCTGCCAAACAACACCGAGCCCCATTTCTGCATACCCAGGATCCCATGGCTGCAACCCTCGACGGTACCCATTGCACAGCCTTCATGTGTGCAAGACTGGGATGGGGACGCACTTCTATGGACTCGACAATCTGGGGATTTCTGTTCATATGTCCTGCATTTCATGGACACTTGTCATCAACCTTAAACACGCTGGTGGTGCATATGTCTAGCTGTGCCGTAGTTACGGCTGTCACTTCTTCTGGGTCGATCGATCACAGCTGGTTGATATTGCATACGGATCAATTTTTGGGGTCCTACAATGGACACCAATGTGCATATGTAAAGTGTAGAACTTGTTGGACTGTGTCCATCTGGCCAGTGGTTTTGACTGCTGCTGTATGTTCCCCAATCGCGGATGTCTGTTTGACTACCCATATTATGTAGTGCTACGAAAACCAGGTATTTCTAAAATGAACCCAAATGGTGTAAATCCAATGATGCAAGTTAGCAACTGGTTTAAATAATCCTCAGAAGTCCCAATAGGAAATATTCGCCACTGTATTGTCAAAATAACACCACCAAAACATGTAGATCATGAGCGCTTTCGCCCGGTCTTACCGGGCTTTTTCAAGTGTAATTATCTAAACCAATAACTCTAGCTTTTATAGCGCAAGTGCGTTCTGTTAATCGACTAATTGAGTAAAATATCACCATATTATAAATAAATTAAATCCACTTCTACAAGCATTAAAGAGACAAATACATATTTAAAAATGCTCGACACAATTAATGCATTGTTAAAATGTATGTATAAAACTTATATGAATTCAAACAAAATCCATTCTTTATGTTAAAAGTTGTTTGTGAACCATTTGAACCAAATAAAACATCAGTACCATGGTGATATTTTAATCAATTAGTTCTATAAAAGCTAGAGTTATTGGTTTAGCTAATTACATTGAAAAGCCCGGTAAGACCGGGCGAAAGCGCTCGTGATCTACTTGTTTTGGTGGTGTTATTTCGACAATAAAGTGGTGAATCTTTCCTATTGGGACTTCTGAGGATTATTTAAAGCAGTTGCTAACTTGCATCTTTGGATTTACACCATTTGGGTTCATTTATGAAACACTTGGTTTTCGTAGCACTACATTGTGTTTGCTTGGTGCTCTCGGTTTAGGACCTGGTGGGTCATTTTCCTAGTTTATTCTTGGTAAACTGTTCCTTTCTTCTTACCCATGTTATGTATTACTTGGCCTATCTATATCCATGTTCCAGTAAGCAGAAATACAGCAAACCCTGAGTCCTGGTCATCTTCATAAAAGACATTCTTGAACATAAACCATGCCAAGACAGACGATGACAAAAATGATACACTCCACAGTCATAGGATACTGAGCTCTTTCACCCACTAACATGGGGCAACGTCAGAGTACGAGATACATTAGATAGTCGTCCCTTATATACTTCCTTCAGAGTCAGTTTAAAGTCAACTAATTAATAGACTTGCTCATAGTTCAGTGGACCGTGCTCCAAGGCTTGATGATAAAGTGACATGTAGAACTCAGTGTTGCATACATTACTGAATGGAAACAATGATACAACAATGATGTGTTAATATAAATACAATATTGGTCAATACCATCAGTATATTGAAGCATAGTTGATAATTGTTGTGAGTAAACCTTAGAATGTAGTGTGTTGGTAATGCTTTTGTATATTAATGTGTATAATTGTTGCATTAAGATTCCAAATCATGGAATAAATAAGTACAATTACATGCATATATTGTATAACTATGAATGTAAATAAGGGTCACAATGTTAAATATGAATATGACTGTATTATTACTATATCAATATGATATGGACTAAACTGTAGTTGTTTACATCTTGCTTTCAGGTGACAAATCTATGTCCATGCGTCATATATACGGGCCGTCGGACTGCTGTGTGTAGATATATACATGTGAACCCCTCGTTTCATACCTTGCTTTGTTACTGTCTGTGGATTACCTGTGTACACACATCAATTACCATGCCGTACCTTTCCACTGTACAGGTTCGGGCATGGTGTACGGCTGGTTGGCCCTTAATGTTGCTGTGTGTTACATTGACCTGTGTCTATCTGGCAATTCGCTGGCGTGTCATGTGAGACCGTCTTGCTTCTATGGGACATGATCCCATAATTGTGATGTGCTTCCACTGGCCATATATTTCTCTGTCGTCTGTGATCTGTGTATAACCTGTCCTTTCAGGACACTTTCTATTGTTGTTCTTCTTTGGTTACATATATGAGTACTTTGGTATGTTGTGCTATTATTGTGTGTGGAGCATTTCTCCACGGGCCTCTGCTGACACTGGACATATATCCAGCTAGCCTAGCCTGGTCAACAAGTGTGAGCCCACTGAACACTTTTCGTATGGGGGCACCTTCTGACAAGTGGGTCGAGTTACTGATGCATAACCGTCGTCTATCCATACTACTAACGCACACGGTATTCTATCCACATTCTATGTTTGTCTTATCACATAGCGTGTGTTTCTCACTATTTCTAATGGTACTTTACATGGCATTGCCCAATTCCACACTTTCAGGGGCTGACAGTTTTGAGACATGTATGATTGACGTGGAGGACACAGCCTTAACATTCCCTGCTGTGAGCGGATCACACACGCACACGCGCACTTGCATTTCCTAATTGTGGGTTACGTGCAGGTGCACATGCATATCTGTATTCTGGTTATATATGTTTACTGGGTCTGTGTGATTACGTGGCCTGTGTTAGTTGTGACTGTTCTGGTAACATATCTCTGATCCGGTTGACGGACGTGTGCGGAACGCACTTTCACCTTTACACATGTAACAGTCTTTGCGGCATGGACGCATTACGTACACGTGCACATTTATATGTTCTATAGTCGTAATTCAAATGGGACTGCATTCACGTTTGCAAGTTACTGTGACCACTACACGTTAGCTGTTCGGTCTCATTTACATGCATACCCATGGTACTTAGCTAAATTTACATATCCCCCCACCCCACCCACCCCCCGCACTCACGTACGTCACAGGCATCCATTCTCCTGTTGGGAAAGGTGCGGTACTACATGTTAAACATTCCTCATTCCCTCCCGCTCATGGCTCAGGATGCATATGTCGTGACCGCAGGGATATTCAGATCACAGGGGCTTATATCCCCTACGCATACAGGCCTTCGATTGTCAGGGTGTTCCTATGGTGCTTTGGGTTTGGTCTTGTCCGCCTAGTGTACGGAACTGCCCTGACCGTGTACGAATGTCAGACGAGTCACATGGGCACGGTTTGTCCATGTCTATGATACCATCTCTCCCCCCCATTATTCCTAACCGTGTGCGCTGATTGGCCGGCGTGCCCGTTGCAGATCTTGTTATAGTAATTGCACACGGTCTGGTCGAACGGACCTATTTCCATTACTAAACCTCGGTATTTATAACCTGTATCGCTATATTACATGGGTTTAACATTGCATGACGGCTTCCACCGAGCCACGGACATGTCCATTGCTTAGTTTGGGGCAGTCCCGCTCTGCTACACACATTTAACATTGCGAAACAGGTTGTACAGCTCAGCAACAGGGACATCGGGCTCTCCGTCACTGTTTAGTATTGAGTCGCTATGTTGACATTATTTCACATAGTGTGACAGTGTCGACATTGGTTACGAACATCTCGCGCAGTACGTCCGCACCGCCGCGGGTGCCATATGTCTGCTTTGGGCGGCGGACAGGCATTATGCTGTGCCATTATGTCTGGGAATATATGGTTTCTTTCCATAGATGATATAGCATACTAGCAATGACCCGCGTCTGGGTGTGGGTACTGTAGGTGTGGCCTTAGGTCAGGTGGTGCCCTAGGCAAAAGGACTCCATGGTGCCCCCACCACATCACCCGCTACCCCCATCCTGGTCTACCTACACCAAATAAAGCCTGGAAAGGTGCCCCTAGCAAAGCGTTGCCCTAGGCAGCTGCCTACTTGGCCTATGCCTAAGGCCGGCTATGTGTGTGGTCTCTCGGGCGTCGGCCTCGGGAAAGCACCACGTCTGCTGTGGGTATGTCTAGCATCACCCACATCCAGGCGTGGTTTATTGCTATGATGTTCCATGTGTACAGACACGTGTGTTTGGACAACATACATTAGCTTCTGCTATTGGCATACAATGCTGTGGGTGGTGCCGGTTACCATACATATGTCTTTCTCAGAAGCCGACCTCACACTTCTAAACACTAGTGTGGTCTCCTTTAAGGCCCCTGAGCCAGTGGTAAACATTACTCAAGCCACTGAATCACTTACATATGCCTTCTACCAGCACCTACAGGACTGCATGGATCAGGCAATCCCTTACACAACTGTGACTCTTTGCACCAAAGCCAAGCATCCAGTCTGGTGTACCCCAGCCATACACAAGCTCTACAATGAAAGGAGGTAGCTACTACAAGACAGAGCAGACTCCTTGTAAGGTATGACACCCTTGCTCATTATATGTGAAGAACTACAAGCTCTCATGACATCATCCAGGGCAAATCCGACAGATATATCACCAAGGACTCGACAGACAATCATACGGCCTTCTTTAGCTATGTTGGACACCTGGGAGGACACTCCCAGATATGCTCGGACTGGGTTCAGAATGATGTGAAGTTTACTGAACCTACACACATTGCCAACATACTGGCTGACAGGTTCGGTGCAAACATCTCCCCAGAGGATTGTGGCCCCCGAAACATCTGTAACACACAGGTGGGAAATGCTCTCCAAGGCAGTAAACACAGCATCCATGGGACCAGATGGTGTCCCGGCTGTGTACTCCATGACCTCAATGAGGAATTAGACCCACAGTTAGGACAGCTGTTTAATCTTAGCCTCACCTCAGGTAACGTACCCAAGTTGTGGCGCAAGGTGACTGTAGTCCCACTTCACAGGGGCGGTGCCTACACTGACCCTGGTAATTACCGTCCCATTAGCTTGACAAGCCTTATCTGCAAAGCCATGGAGAAGTATCATAATGGAACTCATAGATGAAGACATAGGGGACTTGCATACTTTGCATCAAACCCAGTTTGGCTTGGTCAAAGGCAGATCATGCGTTTTAAACTTGGTTGACTTTTTAGGGACAGTCACCGAGGCCATTGATGAAGGTCAGGCAGTCCATACAGCCTACCTCGACCTGGCAAAGGCCTTCAACACAATACCCCCCTCAGGTATCATTGATAAACCCATCGGCTTGGATGTGAACCCATACATCGCAGGATGGGTTGCAAACTGGCTAGGTGACAGAACCCACACGGTCATAGTTGCTGGCACCATGTCAGACTCACAGCCGGTCACAGGCGGTGTCCCACGGGGCTCAGTCCTGGGTCCACTCTTTTTCAGCATCTACATTTCCAAAGTACAAGCAAACACAGGGGGGTTATGGCTGTCAATGTTTGCAGATGACTGTGAACTGGGTGCCATAGTGGGACGCACATCTGACACAGATATCCTTCAGAAGGGCCTCACAGATATGGATATCTGGTGCCAGGGACATGGCCTACAGCTAAATGCCGGGAATGGCATAGTCATACCCTTCGGGAAGAACAAGGTTACCCCTAGCTGCCATATAGGTGGCAATCCACTGAGCACAGAGGGAGTTACCAGGGATCTGGGGACCCAGGTTGTCAGTAACCATTTGTTCGACACACACGTTGCTAACGTAGTGAGGTAGACCTTCTACATTGCCCACCTGATCATGCAGGGATTCACATCTAGATCTGGGGAGGTCATCATCTCCTTGTACTCATCACTCATTAGACCTATGATTGAGTACAATGCCCCATTCGGATGGTATCTGACCCGACACCTGCAGCAGCTGGGAAGGCCCCATAAGTTCATCGTCAAACGGATGCAGGGTCTCAGGAATATGTGTTATGCTGCCCAACTGAAAGGACTCCTGCTCCATTCAATCACATACCACTTGCTCAGTGGTGAACTGTGCCTGACATACAAGGCCATGTCGACCCATATTTGATGACTATGCTTCACCTAATGAATCTACATCCCTCAGAACCACAGGGGCAGGTGATGTGAACCTTGACACGGTCATTAATAGACTGTGCTGGAGGGACAGATTCATCAGCCAGACACTCACTATGCTGTGGAACAATATCCCAGTACATGTGAGGCAGAGCACCTTGCAGGCCTTGTTCGAGGGGCATCTTGACCAATGGATGGGAGATTGCAGATATACCCCAGGGATTACTTCAATGTCACTGCTTGACAGAGGTACAGCAATATAATAGGCATTGTTTTCTTCGAACTGGAGGGGTGGCAAAGGCAACATAACTATGGGCTAGGGTTGTAGCTGCCCTTGGGCGGATAGCCTACTATGTACCTATGGACCTATGAACCTATGTTCATAGTTTGTCCCATTCACACTTGTCTATCCCTTGTCCTCATTCGTATGTGTATATTTCTGTGGCACATGATTGAACTATGTATTACCTGCAGGTATGCTGTGTACAGTGCACATACGTCACGGTTGATTACATTGTATCTGTGTACCTACCTCTGTGATACTGAGGACTACCACACATCCTTCACAGTATTACATGCATATGTCCATACTATTATTCGTTGGCCTGTGGGGGGTTGTCAGGGCAACGGTTACACGTGTCCCTGTTTGTGCATGCATCATGGTGGTCTTTGACCAGCCTCCGTTGCTATCATGGGATGGTCGGTGGTGTTGGTGTGTGTTTGGGTTGTGTTTCCACTGCCGGTACATCTGTGGGGGGTGGGGTTGGCACATGTTCCTCTTTGCAGGGAGCCCCATCCTGGACATTTGTGTCATGCGTCAACACTTGGCACGTGCCATATGTCCTGTGATATTCCCACAGTCGTGTATGCCTTCCTGCATTACTACTGTGTGTTACTGGCAGTTTGTATCTGGTACGCATGGCTATTATGTTGGATAGCATAGCCTATTCCCATGCTATGACATACCCATTCATCCAGGCATATACATGTTATTCCATCCTTTGCGTTGGCCGTAGGTGTTTGGCCATCCGGCAACGCTATTCTCAACGTGTGATGTCCCACCTTCACCTTCTGTGCATGTGGCACCCTGTTGGGTCGTCCTGCTTGGTGGGCAGATGTTCCGCCATATGTGTTGTGCTTGACATGTCTGCATAGCTAATCATCAGTACGGTGGCTGAACATACTGCCTTATCCAGATGTGTACAGTTATGGACACCGTGGCGTGTGAATGCCTATGGGGTTTCGACAGGTCCGTACCACATGCGGGATGTACACATTCTGCCGACACATTCACATGCAGCCATTTGGATATCAGTACCTGAGGTGGGATGTTGACATGTGGGGTACATATTTGCCCGCGTGACACTGCCTAGGACAATACTTCATACTACATTTGAGGTATACCCATTGTGTGTAGGTGTGCAGCTGCGCAAGGCTGCTAGCTGGGTTGGGTGCACGGTCATACATGGGTGCGGGTTACGTGCTATGACGGGGCTGTTGTGTATTACATTTGCATGCATGGGTTCTGCTTCTGGATATTACGCTTCGGCATATGCCGTCCTATGTGTATGCGACGGGCACATTGCTGGGTGTAGTACATGTTGCTATGCACATGTTTGTCTGTGTTTAGGGTATCTGGTTTCCTTCTGGTTGTTATATCGACACGGCTGCCCGGCTGTGTACTCTCACTACTGCTGGTGACCATGCCCATGGGGCTACTTGTGTGTAGGTGCGGCGCGCTGACATGCTGCGGTACACCTTCTCTGGGTATGCCCACTGACAGTGCATTGCGTGACGGACACGGTATTACATGTATCCTTTGTTCCTTGCATGGGTACAATTTGGACTTTGTGGGTTAATGTTTGGTTCTCCATTTTGTGTGAACGGGTACTATGTTGCATACTCTGCGTACGTTTCATTATCCACGGACCCTGGCTGCTGCAGTTACTATTGCAGGTGGCCTGTGACAGTCAGCACTTTAGGTTGCTCATCGCCTGCCGGCTTGGCCATGCCTACAGGCGCATCCTACTTGGGCTCGCGCACGTGCCCTCTGCACGTGTCTGTGGTTGCGGCGCGCACTCATTACTATGCATGTGGCACTGCTACGCCGATTATACACTGCACTGCCGGCGCAAGCCTTACACCGGCCTTGCGCCGAGCTTCATGAATCCCAGGGTTTGTGATTACAGTCTTTAGAACAGAAAATATTAAAGCAATTAAAAGAATAATACCAGTTTTTATACCTTTTAATATACCAGTTTCCAGGTTACCAAATACACTGCCCAACCTTTCAAAACATGTACAATTTTAGAACTACTGTCCAAATATTTGGCCCTCTGCTCCATGACATTGGGCAACTTTTCCTGTTTATTATGGTAGTCAGTAATAGAAGAACAGCAATGATTTTTATGAGGGCACATGACCCCCCCCCCCTTTTCTAGCAGGCATTATATCGAATGCCAATTGGTTCTGTAACACTACAGTTCATATTGCAATCATTTTTTCATTTGTCATTGTGATGTGATATGAAGTATGGTTAGCTACCTCCTGAAGAATTTGAGCAAGCATGGTGATTTCAAGCATTGTTCTTTGCACTCCATACCCAGGAGTTAACTAAAAGTTCTTGCTCTACCCAGTGGATTGCCAGCTTATTTTTCAGTCTGCCTGCTGGAGGTTTTTTTAAATGTTGAAAAGCAGGAGTACTACAACTCACAAAACAACACCCTGACCAGTTTGTGGGTAACCAGGGGTAGGCATGATCACTACAAATTTAGCAATGATCCTTTATCATGCCCATGCCATGCCCCCAGTTATAGCATCTTTACTGTAAAGAGTTCAACACACCTTCATGTCTAGTGTCATTGTATTTGCTGATTCCCACTGGCACAGTCCCATTTTTGGCATAACGTGTACCCATGATTTGTGGTTACAAGCTGAAGTGAAACAACCATTAAAAATTAGTCAGATTACACCAGATTAGATCAGTGTCACTAAGTTCTTTCTCAAATTTTACCTGTGATGCAGAAATTGGAATCATGGGAATCCCTGCCTTAGAATGTTGAGGTATATGTGAACATACACAACAGTTTGTCACAGCGTACTGTCAAAGAACCAACAGTAAACAGATTTTCTCTCGACCAGTTTATTAAAGGAAATAGCAGAAAAAACAGAACAGAAGTACCTGTTATCATCGGATTCATCATGAGGTGCTATTTTAGTTGAATTTTCTCCTTATGTGTTTCACTGGGCAGATGATTCGTCCTTCACACTTCAATCTTCTATCGCAAGCAATGATGATTCATTTGGAGCACACAGCAGGTCTTCTTACAGTGGGATGAGTGAATTTAGGTTGGTTATCTTGCACAGTGGACTGCAGTCAGGGTGGTGAGGATTACAAAGCAAAGGGCCTTTTCACCTCTGGCTTAAACTGTTTGTTCTTTGGGAGGTTTTTACATAAACTCAGTCACCCAGCTGCAGCTGGTGACAGGGCTAGTCAGGTGATGGAGGAAGAGATACTGCTGTAAGAAAAGAATATTTTCTTTTTATTATCAGTTAGAGTTGATCTTTTCATTTGACACAGGGTGAGCAAATGGAAGGGCTATGGGTCTTCCCATTAATTTTTCATAGGGTCTCAATTTCCTTGTAGAATTTAAAGTGTCTTTGACCATTTAAATTTTGTTTAGTACAAATCTTTTTAAATAGGGTCCTATTAACCCTCTCTACTAGTCCAGATGATTGCGGATGGTTGGGACAGTGAAGACTAAAATAAAAAAAAAAAATGATAGTACAAGGTACACCAAATTACAAAATCTGCTTTGTGACATGGGTGAGCTTTTACAAAACATACAGATTACTAATAGAACATTATTCTAAATGATGTACTTTAGTCATCTGGACAAAGTATAGCTCTACATTAACAAAAGATCCCCAAGGTGGTGGTAGCTGAAACTGTATTTTAAACAATCGCACAGCAATAAACATACTGAAGTATCAAAGAGGAGACGTGTGGTATACCAACTTCAGATAATTTGATTAAATAAAGCTGCCTTACCTGCATGGGCTAGTAAAAGATATGCCCTTACCAGGTAAGGTGGCAAGGAGGCAGGCGTTACCAGTCGACCATCTGGATGTTGCCATACTCCATTAGAGGATTTAATATATCAATCTTTGAGCCATTTTTGAACTTTTCCCTGTGATGCCTCAGCTTGAAAACTGACACTATTAAAATCAGACGTCATTATTATTAGAGTTTTACAATAGCGTTACATAATAATTATTACTTTTATAATCTACTTGGTGGTATAATCTGCCAAATTATCTATGCCTTTTAAGTAGCCACTCAATGAAATTTTTTAACAGCAAAAAAAACACTTTTTTTCATTTTGAGCAGGTACATCTTCAGTTTGATCTGGCATTGTGGATAGGAATGTCCTTTAAGTCCTTTCTAGAAGAAAGCAGATAATTAGTCTCACACACACACATACACACACACACACACACGCGCACACACACACAAGTATGCCTTTTACCATTCTCAGCAATAGATAACACAGATGCAGGATTTATACCAGAACAGCGTATTAGAGAAACAGATGGATCAGGAAAAAAAAGTCCACATTTATATTTAGACGTGCAGGCAAGGAGGGCTTTGTTTCATTTTAAGTAATAAAGATGATTCAGAGTGAGGGATAGCTACTGTAAGATCCTACTTGGAGATATTAAATGACCAAGATAACGTATCTGAGGTAACCATAGCTGTAATTTTCCTTTTTCTGCAAAGATAGTTAAAAGATGCAGGGTATTCTGCTAACACTGCTGAAAAGAATCAGATGCTATTAGTAAATCATTTAATTATTGCACTAACACAGACCCACCTGGAAATGTTACATTCTTTAAATATATATTTTTTTTAGAATTTGAGGGGGGAAAAAAGATACAGTGCATCCTTATGGCAACCGTGTCCATGTATACTACTATCCCTTATAAGTCAAAGTATACAGAAACTAACTTTCAGAGTGGAAAAGTAGAGAAAAGAATGTGAACAGAGAGGTGTTACAGAAAAATATTTCACTGTAGATGGTTATCAACTAAGTATTGTTGCTGGTTTTAGAACCACAGAAAAAGTTGGTAATACTGCATTAGATCTGGCTCAAACATATAAGTATTTTATTATATTTTTTATTTTTATCTTTACAGGGAGAATAGGAATATTACAAAGACTTTTAGCTGGCACTATTTATTTCTTGCTGTATTAAAGATTGCGTTACAGGTTTGATTTCCTGTTGTGCTTCTGATTTCAGTGGATACCATGGAATTTTAGGGAGGGGTTTTGATAGATTCAATGTTATTTTTACAGGTTTTACAGATTTTAATATACCTACTTTATTAGTATGTTTAACCCATAAATTAGCAGGTACCTGCTGCAGCAGTTTTCAGTTGTCTGTATGCCTTCAAAAGGCTCCTCCCAGCTTTTGCTAAGAATTGTAACACTTTCCCCACTGATTCTGCTGGAATATCTAGATACACCCACTCTGGTGTACAGCAAACGGTACCGCCCAACTCACACAGAAGATTCACTGGCGCAGTTGTACTCAAATAAAAGAATGCCTTTCTTGTCAATCAGATCTAAAGAAATGGGTATAGGTTTTAAAACAGGATATGTAACAGTAGCATTTGTTGCACCAACTGGCTTTACTTTGTTCCTATACTGGTATTTAACTGTCTGAAGTAACTTTTAATAGAGACCTAGTGTTTTCAATTCCACCAAGAATAGAATTGGCTTTGCATTAATTTCTACTTTAACATAGGGTCCTTTTTGATCCAGTGGCAGCAAAGGTCAAGATTTATTTTTATTACCCTGCCATAGTCAGTATGGTGATTTGCAGCACTTAATAAGAACTTTAAATCTTTTTCCTGCCAGTCTATAAGCACTTGCTTCATTTGATTTTGTACAGAGTTTGAAACCCTGCGCGAAGGCAGCTGCAATAGCTGGTTTAGCTTGTTTATCTGGGTCTGATATGTTTGAATGTTTAGTAAATACTGCTTTAAGATGTCTTAAATAATCTGCAGGGGCATTATCTTTATTTTGCCTACATACCTGACACACTTTTGTAATCTAACAATACTATCCTTTTATTTATTAGTGCATTTTCTGTGGGAGTGAAATTAGTTATTTTAGCCTTTTCAAGTAACTGTGATCTTATTTCATTTGAAGCAACTTCCCGAAGCATCTGGTTTAAATCTGTCAAAGTAGGCTTGTAATGTTTTTTTAAATTTCATCTTAAACCTTCATGGATTTTTTTTTTCAGTTAGAAAACATTTAGACATAGTATGCAAATCAGCATCCCCCCCCCATTTTTTTTAAGGTACCACAAAAAAAAAATCTTCTGCAGAGGCAATAGCCTCTTGTTCTTTCCTATCATGTGAGTGCTTGTGATGTGTCAAAGGAATGTCAAAGACCAGTGCTTCTGTTGTAAGGTAGAAGCTTGTTAAGAATGATAGGAAGAAGAAAGAAAAACCTATTTAACTGCAGATGCCTGTTCTAAAGATGAGAGTTGAACAGGAGAACTAAGTTCAGATGTAACAGTACCATGCTGACCTCGTGTTCAAAAATGCAGAGGTCTGAGAAACAGCAGAATCTTGTACAGTGGCCACCCGTACCGGTAGATATAGGGGTGGGGTGCAATAGCTACTAGAGGATTATCATCCTCTTGAGACATCTCTGCTTTTTGGCCATCCTTAGTTTTTTTGTTTTTTTTTTCCAAACCTGCCAAAACAGGATAAAAGGGATCCCTTTTTACTGGTCTGTACTGCTTTGTTGACATCTTTTACCTGTTGCAACAGTTGTTTATTAGCATCCTATAGCCCCCTTAATGCTGACTTTTTCCCTTTCAAGAGCTTCGGTATACCAAGAATAAAATACTGACATTTGTTAACCACTTACTTAATACCTTTCGAGTTCATGAATTTATTCCTATCATAAGTTTAATTTAATGGAAATACTCCACCAGAACAATTCTTAGTAAGCTGAAATCAGTCATGCAAATGCTTACAACTTCCTTTATTTTAACTATGATACAGAAAATATGCAGGTGTTCCTTTTTCATGGATTCAGTCTTGCTTGCTTATCTTTGTTTGTCTCTCTCTCTCTTTTTTTTTTTAAACTTACCTTGTAGATTCTGGATTCTGGCAGTTTAAAGGAAAGAGAAATAACTATACCAATCCATACACCATTCAGGGATGGAAGGGTAGGATAGAGAAGAGGTTTTGATCAGCCTTTTTCCATAGCACCCGCTTATTGTCAATGCATCACAAGCTCAAAAGTTATAGCTCTGGCATTGCAGTTGGGATAAGTGTATCTCAAACTGACTACTCTTTTGGACCCTCTAAGGGTACTTTCACACAGTCACACCTGGACTTTATTTGACAACAGACACACATTTCAACATGCTGTAGGCACATACATTTGAATTAACTCTACTTTTAACTTTTCTTTTTCCCTCTCTCTCTCTCTCTCTTTGCAGTCATAACATCACACAACAACACAGACATCAATCATACATGAAAGCAGCAGAAAGCAAGCAGTCGTACTTCTTACCTTTTTTTTTCCCTGAGTGCACCGCCCTTGACACAAGGCATCTCCTTGTGTTAAATTGTCTCTTTTTTTATTTATAGATACACGTAGTACTACTACTACTATAGATACACATATACAATAACAATTTGTCCTTAGTTGCTGTGGGATCCGCCCACTATAACCTTGAAGGTACCGCCCCCAACACAAGGCACCTCCTTGTGTTTATTTTATATAAATTAATAAACTTTTTGTTAAGACTTGTGGGAACTGCCCACTATTACTTTTACATACATAAAACAAGCAAATTTCTGTCATTCTACAAGGCAGCAGATACCACATATCAAACAAGTAACTCTGTCATTCAACAAAAAGGAAACTCATATACTTAAAAAGAAAAGTCAGGCATTCAACAAAACAGCACTTAAAAGCAAGGTCAGTCATTGAACAAAACAGGACATATGATATATTTAAAATCAGTCAGACATTTAACAAAACAGTACACAGTATTATACTTAAAAGCAGTCAGTCATTTAACAACATAATAAACACATTGCAACTATTAACTACAACAAACACACCCACAAAAGCAAATGTCTCTCCGCTGTCTTGAAAAGAAGTTATAATAAATCCAAAAACGATGAACAAGGAGAGGCAACCAAATGGCTCACTATAATAATCCAGTCTCAATTTTAAACATTGTTACATTACTAAATAAAATTCATACTTGTAAGAGTTTTTAAATCAAAACTATAGGACTGGTATAGACCAAAGGAATAAAAACGGTATGTTCAGTAATCTCTATTAAAAGGAACTCTTACAAGTGCTAGAGTTCATGGAATAGACATGGTGGAATATCAAAGACAAATATTGTCTTATACTGTGTCGATTCATTTGCTTTAAGAATTGAATTATTGTTATTATTAAGACTTGTATAAGCTAGGAATGTATATGTGTTATATATGTACAGTTATATATGTATAAGTACTTGCCCAACAGTTTTTAAAGTATGAATTTTATTTAGTAATGTAATCATGTTTGAATTTTGTGGTTTTAGTAGGGATGGATGACGAATGGTTTCTTTAAACAAGTTAATAGTTTAATTGAATCATGGTCATATGACTAGTATAAAAGGAAATGTTTGTTTGGCGGGAAGTTTTTAAGGTCTGAAGAAGCTTTGGTGAAAGCGCTTACCTGTGTACACAATAAATGAACTTTTATCTGTTTACAATTGAGACTGGATTATTATAGTGAGCCATTTGGTTGCCTCTCCCTGTTCGTTTTTGGATTTATTATAACATTGCTACTATTACTTTGAACTGCATTTTTTTTTAAAAAAGAGGAAAGAAATAAATAAAAAAAAATTTTCCCAAAGCCATTTTAACATCTTTAGCCTGTATGTTTGCACACCCTGAATAGTTAAAGGTCTGAACTCTGACCATTCCATACAAAACAGTGTAGAATTCACAGAAGAACTTTCTGTGCTGGGCCCTTTATAATTCATTCCACAGTGTTCCGCAGTAAAATCAAAGTTCAGAATCCAAGCATGGCACCAAATGTTAAAGTGCACTTTAAAAAGTACATAAATAACATTAATTACCTTTTAGTCTTGAGTCAAGAATAACTCTTCAGGAGGTGCATAACATTTTCATTTTATTATAAATCCACTTACCTCAGTGCTGGGAGACTATCTACACAGTTTAAAGTCAGTCTCTCCAAGCAGCAAAACTACACAGTTTTTATTTACTTTTCTTATCAGTATCATGCATGCAGAATACTGACGTGGTCAAATAGGATTTCTGCAGACCCTCATGTTACTGCATGTGAGCACTCAACAATAATGTCTTTATTAGAAAAATACAAGCCATCTAACTTGTTAATCAGTCTTGTTTCCTGACCTTGTACATTTTAGTACCAGTACATTCTAAGTCCCCAACATTCCTTGTAACTACCCAATCCAGCCTGGGAAGGTCAGAGCTTACATACAGTGTGCTCTTTCTTGCTTTCAGAAACCAGTCTTTATAACATTCTTAACCCCTTCAGCACTACTTTCTTTTTACATTCAGTCATCTGTTAATACACTTGGCAGCTTGATATTAAAATGCTGTTGTGAAACACACAGAACTACAATAAGTATTTGTGGTTTGCATAACTATGCATCTATACTACATATAATTTTAACATGAACAAATATTAAATAATTCATTAAGCATATTTGTGAAGAAATTGTAAGTTAATATGCATTTTGTTCATAGGTTCATACTAGGCTATCTGCCCTAGGGCATTTATAAGCCTAGCCAGAGTGTGTTTGGCTTTTGCCACCCATTTTAAATTAATTTTGCTATGCCCTTTTTCGAGGTTAGTATACTGTGCCTCTGTCTAACAGTGACACAGAAGTGATACCTGGGGTAAACCTACGATCTCCCATCCACTCATCAAGATTCCTCTTGAAGAGAGTCAATAAGGGACTCTACCTAACCTGGACTGGGATTTTATTCCAGAGTGAAGGGAGCCTCTGGGTTATGAATCTGTCCCTCTAGCATGTCCTATTTACATCAGTGCTGAGGTTCAAGTCTCTCGAGCACGTAGCTCGATGGGATTTGGATTTTCTGAGGTGTAGCATGTCCATTAATTCCGGGTTGGACGTGGCTTTATACGTCAGGCACAGATCGCCTCTGAGCAGGCGGTATGTGTAGAATAATCATGAGAGATGCATTTTTTCTGTAACATCTGAAAGGAAAGATAAGCATGAAATGTGCAGAAAATACGGAAATACAGAATATGAATAACTTTTTCTCAAGGGAAAGATACAATCTTGCCAGCTACAGAATGCTCCTTAATTGAATGTTAAATAAAGTGCATATGAGACAAGGCCTGAGACCGAGGTTAGGGGGAGTGAATGCTGTTTACAAAGGAAAATCACTGGACTGAAGCAATATAATATATTGTATTCAGGATAGCAGTTCAACTGAAGATTAAGCTACAATACAGGCACTTGAGCCCGAGTACAGAAGACAGGTCAAATAAAGACTATTTTAGTTTACATTGTTCAGGACAATCAGAGTATGACGTGCAGTATTGTTTATCAGCACTATTAATGAGGACAGTATTCAGATATTGTGAACATCTAATAATGCCTTATTGAATGAACTACAGTGTTTGGAGAATTCATTCTAAAAAGTACACAAGGCTTGGCCCATAAAGGAGAGACTAGCACTTGTTCAATATGAGTTTGGGTAATTAACAGATAAAGACTTTCGTTAGAGTCTCATTTCAGTTGTTTCCAGTTAATTCCGGTACAGTACAGTCTTATTAATTATTTTATGTGGTTATTTTATAAGTTTGGTGTTTAGGTGGAGTAGAGGGGCAGGCTTGTCTTTTTTCTGTTCCTCCTCTGTTGTTGGATGATTAACTTAATGAGTTGGGGTATGAAAGTCAGCTATGGAATGCTGTTTGATAAGTAAAAGTAAGTGAGAGGAGGTGAGGATGCTGCTTATTTGGTTAGGGTGAGCAGGGTTACGCTGTCCTAGTATATGGTTTTATGGATATTCATGCCATTATCAATAAATTAAAATATCATTCAATAAAGTTAAGTTTATGTAAGTTGAATAAAGGTCATCAAATGTTATTGAGTGTGGTGTGCTTATTGAAGGAGACTGGGACAAGTAATATATAACTTATATTTAGTATTTAATTTGCTTCCTCTAATAATTACATATGTTGCAACAACTTTAAAACATTAGGAGGTGCAACTATTTTACATCAAAAATATCAAAAAATGTATATACTAAGAAAAAGGCAAATATGAAACAAACAGATAGCCTATTGTTTAAGCATAGTAACGTCCACCCTGTCAGGCATTATATCTTGCTTATGCACACACTGTACAAATACATCATGCCATAACCACAATTTAAGTGGATTTTGCATATAGTAAAAATATAACTGTAAGGTCAATTAGAAAACGTGTTTTATTGATCATCTAAGACTCTCCATGTATGATGTTTAGCATATGAAGGTCTCTGCAAGCTTTGATAAAAATCATTGTGGCAAAACATGTAAGAAGAGTTAAATAAGAATTGGACTCTTGTTAGATTTTTCGATTTATATACATGTACTATGAAACAACACTGCACTTACAAGCAAATATACTAATAACTATAATTGGAGTGACAATGGAAACATAGTATCACAGGTTCCACAGTACAAACAAAAGTATTTTCAATATGCAATATAAATGCGTGGATTATGCATTACACTTGTACTGTATCTATAAGGTATACCATACTTATAGTTATATACACTTAAACTGAGAATATGTAGTGCATCCTATAAATGACTGATATAAGAACGTTGTCATAGTCATGTGACAAGACTCCTGGGTAATATTCCAATTAAGTGTGGTGGTACCACCAAGTTGTGTACCAATAGAAAACTGATTATTATCTCAGATGATCCTTTCCATTCACTATGATCCATTCCAAAGACATGCATCTGGAGTATTTCTCCTCAGGCCTCCACTAAAAGTGGGTTCTGTCCCAGTCGGACTTTCCCAGTAAACATATGTTAAATAAAAAAATAAGAATAAATAGAAATACTTGTTAAGCTGCATTCTCTATGTACTTGACTGACTTTTTTGTCATGTGTGATCACCACATCTTACTACAATATTGCTTCCCATAAACCACATCACAACATGCAGCAAAAATCAGAGGAGCATAGCTGTTGTACATATGTGCAGACATCATGCTGTTATGGCAACTGCACATCCCCAACAGCAGCACCAAAATACACTGGCAACATACTGCTACCATGCACCCTGCAATACACATGAGACTACATTGCTCTCTTGACATAGTTTTCCTTACTATAAAAACTTGCACATAAGCAATAATACAATGCATTTCCAAAATAGAAAAAGGCTAAAAATTATTATTTTACATGAACATAATATTCATTACACATGTAGTGATAAACTGTGAATACATAATTCATGCTGAATACATTTCACTTTGCCTGCTTATGCTACTATTGGGACACACCAAGTACCATATGTGTCCTGTCATGTAGTCATATATCATTTCCTACAAGTATGCTGCAATCACACACTGGGCAATATGCTAATCATAACACCTCAGTTTATTAAATTTTGCCAGAACAACAGATCCTTTTATACTAGCGTTGGGTGGCACAGTGGTGCAGTGGATAGCGTTGTTGCTTCAGAACAAGGCGTTCCAGGGTTTGAGTCTCAGCTGGGGTGCCTTCTATGTCGAATCTGCATGTCCTCCCTGTGTTTGTGTGGATTTCCTCCCACATTTCAAAGAAATGCAGTAGATGGATTACACAATCGAAATTGTTCATAAGTGTGATAGTCTGTGTGTGACAGTGTAGCTTGGAAGAACAATCATGGCAGAGCTAGCCACCCAGCTACATAAACCTTGGCTTTAGATGATTGTCAGTGTTGAAGTTGCACTCCAACCTCATGTGGTAAAAAGGGATATGGATAGATGAACATGTTGGTTAGTACTGCCGCTAGGAGCAGTATATGATCATACAGTTATAGTTAACCTGTAAGAACAGTAATTGTATTAATTGTTCATATGAACTGACATCAACTCAATCTTTCTCACACTGGAATACCCTGCTCAATATTGTAAACAAATATAATTGTACTGCTTACACTATCACATATTTGCAAACATCAGATGTATGAATATCCACATATGACAGTACTGTACTGTATTCTAACTGCCTGCAATATTTAATACATATCTGATTATCCCAAACATGTCTGTAACTCTGTTCATCTCTTACGCTGAGAACTTGCCCTACTCCACAGTGGGTCTAGCAGCAATGGATCAACTGATGAGTTGGAGAACTGTAAGTCTTTATTAATTTATGATCTGGAGAAAAAGTTATTTAAATTAAAATCACTTGAATATGGCATTTTATACCCCAGGGTTGTATTGATGTTAAACAAGTGCCCCAGAGTTCACAATTATTTATGCACCCTTATTATGTCAGTCATAATGACAGTATTTACAAAGAACTTTTTAACTTGTTCAATAATACCAGTCTTGAAATGCTCAGGCTACTGATTAATCATTTTACATTACAACTTCCAACTTTGAGAGTTGATATTCAGAAGTTAAATACTAGTCTTGGCAGCAAAATTGATCGGTATGTTGCGAATTTAATAACAAGAAAAAACAAAAAAATTAATAGGGATGCTTTAACTTATGCTAATAATAAAGCTTACCGTATTAAAAATAAATTCAAGGAGGCTATAACTGGTAGCGCTGATAGAATGATTAATACTTTTACCACTGGAAATACCATTACACAGTTGGATGATTTTGTTCCTGATGTAGTGAACTCCATTCACAGGTCAGGAATGAATGCTGGCTCTAGTAATGGGTCAGATACAAATACTAGTTCCAATACTAATATTAATCCTGTTGGTAGTGGTTTTTGAAGTCAGTTGTAAGTAATACATCAGTCAATCAATCAGTCTCTCTCTTTTTTCAAAGGGGAAAGGTGAACTCAACAAAATTTGAACAGGAACAATCAAGGGAACAAAGGAAAAAAAAGGAGGTGAAGCAGTGGATACGGCAGATAAACTTCGGACATTCTATATTTTCATTTAAGTAATTATGCTCTTTCTAATGTTGAACTTAATGTTTTAGCAAAAGGTTTTTCTTTTATACCTACAAAACCTGTGTCCTACACTGAGTTAATAACTGACTTTAAACTGTTTGTGCATAAACTGAACCTTAAGTTAATTTTGCATGATGTTTGTTTTAATAAGAATGAATATGAGGTCCAAAACCTAGTGGGTATAATCCTCCCCTAATAAATACTCTGTTTTTGCAAAACATGCAAAATGATTTTGATATTTTGAGTAATAAGAAATGCAAAAACAAATTTTATAATTTAAATACTGAAGAGAGAACTGATCTTAATAAGTTAATTCAGTTAAAACACTTGCAGTTTATGACAGCCGTGAAAGACGATAAGGGCTGTGGAATTGTAGTAATGGAATATGAAAACTATGTTAAAGAAATGAATGAATTGTTAATTACTGAAGATTATTCTAAAGTTAGTAGGCAGTTTATAAAAAAAATCTGTTTTGATGAAACTGACAGAACATTGTTTTATTTATCCAACCAGCGTATTATTACTATTGAAATATATGATTTTTTAGTTATTGAGCAACCTGGAATTGGAAAATTGTTCGGTATCCCAAAGGTCCTTAAAAATGAAAAAAACCCTTGTAGACCCATTGTTCCTTGTCCAAAGCATAAGACTGTTTCCATTTCTATTTTTTTGGATGAAATTTTAAATCTAATAAGGCAAAAAAAGCACATTTTATTTAAAAGATTCATGATGTTTTCTGGAAAACTTTAGAGCATATCAGTTTACAGGCAAAGAAACTATAATGGGTACTGTTGATATTGTGTTGTTATATACCAGCATTAAACATGATGGACTGGAATTTGTTAAGTTGTATTTGGAAAAATATGGTGGACTTGAGAAAAAAAAACTATTAATCTTGTTGTGGTACT
>NC_056729.1:1313580222-1313600222 GCF_019279795.1 Protopterus annectens
ACAGGGGGTGGGGGTGGAGTCCAATAAAGTTTCTGAGTCAGAATGAATAATTTCATAACCACTTAAAGGAAAACATCTTTCCAGCAGTAGCCTTGAGAATTTTCCATTTCATTCAGGTGGCCATTATTTAAATCCAGTAATCTTCTCCCGGGTATAATATCTACAATCTGTTTGATAAAGATGTGCATGCTTTCTCTATTCTGCAATCATCAGAAAATCGGTACCAAAGATGTTTTAAATATAAGGAAGGCGGTCATATTATCCTGTTACACATTATCTTAGGGTAACCAAGAAAATTCTACACTCTTTCATGTATTATGGCTCCAAGCACCCTTAAAGTTTCCTCTAAGAACGTTTTTAAACACCTTTATTAACTTCACATATTACACATTTTCATGGGTGTCATTACATATGTTTTCATTACCATTCTCTTTCCTATCACACTCCAATCAAATCCTATTTAACTGAGGAAAAATGATCTAAAGTCTACGTTGATTATTACAATACTTATGCAAACATTTCCATGCAAACATCCTAAACCTTTTAAATTGTATTGCACACTTTGGAGTCGTACAGATATCCTCCCATTCTCCCTTTTCTTTTTTCATTTCCAAGTATTTTCTAACCACTTGTGATTGATTATAGTTAGCATGCATTATTTTATATACCCTATCATTTATCCCTTTTTTATAATGTAGCTTCTGTTCTAGAGTCAACTATAAGCTCAGTCAGAGCTGGTCATTAATTTAACATTCCCCTATCCCGTTGTCTTTGTCTATACAATATCAGTCCCTGTTAGGGAAGGCAGTCTCCAATCCTCCATTAAAACTTGTTTGACCTCATCCCACTTTACAACTTTTCCCTTCCTAGTTATCTGCTCTTAATACATTGGTTCCTTTAGTCTTCTTCTCTTTCGGCTGTTCCCGTTAGGGGTCACCACAGCAGATCATCTGTTTCCATTTCTTCCTGTCCTCTGCATGTTGGTTTGTCACACCAACCACCTGCATGTCCTCTCTCACCACATCCATAAGCCTTATCTTAGGCCTTCCTCTTTTCCTCTTACCTGGCAGCTCCATCCTTAGCATCCTTTTCCCAATATACCCAGCATCCCTCCTCAGCACATGTCCAAACCAACGCAATCTCGCCTCTCTGACTTTATCTCCAAACCATCCAGCCTGAGCTGACCCTCTAATATACTGATTCCTAATCCTGTCCATCCCTGTCATACCCACTGCAAATCTTAACATCTTTAACTCTGTCACTTCCAGTTCTGATTCCTGCCTTTTTGTCAATGCCACCGTCTCCAACACATACAACATAGCTGGTCTCACTACCCTCTTGTAGACCTTCCCTTTCACTCTTACTGGCACCCGTCTGTCACATATCACTCCTGACACTCTTCTCCACCCATTCCACCCTGCCTGTACTTTCTTCTTCACCTCTCTTCCACACTCACCATTACTCTAAACTATTGATCTCAAGTACTTAAGCCCATCTACCTTCTCCAACTCTGCTCCCAGCATCCTCACCATTCCTCTATCCTCCCTCTCATTCACACACACATATTCTGTTTTAGTCCTGCTGACCTTCATTCCTCTCCTCTCCAGAGCATATCTCCACCTCTCCAGGGTTTCCTCAATCTGGTCCCTACTCTCACTACAGATCACAGTGTCATCTGCAAACATCATAGTCCATTGGGCCTCCTGTCTGATCTCATCTGTCAACCTGTCCATCACCATTGCAAATAAGAAAGGGCTCAGAGCTGATCTTTGGTGTAATCCCACCTCCATCAACGCATCTGTCACTCCCACTGCAGACTTCATCACTGTCACACTACCCTTGTACATATCCTGTACCACTCTTACATACATATCCGCTACTACTGACGTCCTCATACAATACCACAACTCCTCTCTAGGCACCCTATCATATGCTTTCTCCAAGTCCACAAAGACACAATGCAACTCCTTCTGACCTTCTCTATATTTTTTCATCAACACTCTCAGAGCAAACATTGCATCTGTAGTGCTCTTTCCTGGCATGAAACCAAACTGCTGATCACTAATCATCACCTCCATTCTTAACCTAGCTTCCACTACTCTTGCCCATAATTTTAAGCTGTGACTGATCAGTTTTATCCCTCTGTAGTTACTCCAGTTCTGCACATCACCCTTATTCTTAAAAATAGGTACTAAAATACTTTTTCTCCACTCCTCAGGCATTCTCTGACTTTCCAAGATTTCATTAAACAATCTGGTTAAAAACCTCACTGCCATTTCTCCTAAGCACCTCCATGCTTCCACTGGTATGTCATCAGGAACAACAGCCTTTCCATTCTTCATCCTCTTCATAGCTGCCCATACTTCCTCCTTGCTAATCTGTTTCATTTCCTGATTCACTATCCCCACATCATCCAACCTTCTCTCTCTCTCATTCTCTTCATTCATCAGCCCCTCAAAGTACTCCTTCCATCTGCTCAACACACTCTTCTTGCTTATGAGTATGTTTTCCTAACTATCCTTTATCACCCTTACCTGCTGCACATCTTTCCCAGCTTGGCCCTTCTGTCTAGCAAATTGGTACAGGTCCTTTTCTCCCTCTTTAGTGTCCAACCTTTCATACAACTCTCCATATGCCTTATCCTTAGCCTTCGCCACCTCTCTCTTTGCCATGCTCCACATCTCCTTATACTCCTGTCTACTTTCTTCATCTCTCTGACAATCCCACTAACTACACTTTGTTTCTTTGGCAATTTTTTCCAATAAATTCCAGCTCTCTCTGGCTTATTTTCTGTGCCCCTTCTTCCAGTCAACCCTATTGGTAAAATATCCTTCCAACTTTCCTGTGTTGACTTATTTTCAAAATACTTTCTTAAAATAAAATACTTTCTTAAAACTATGTACTGTCATACAAAATAAGTAAATAAATAAATAAAACCTAACACAAAAATGTGACATACTTTAAGTGTCTCAAAATACTTTTAGTCTTCTGATTCCATTATGTGTATGACCCTTCACTGTGTACGCCTAAAGTGTCTCTTCAAATCTAGTATTCCTAAAGCACCTTGTTCTATGGGGAGAAACAACTCGTCCCACTTAACTCTTGCTCTCTTTTCTTCCCAAATAAATCCCTTTGTTTCTTTTACTAATCATGGCAAAAAGCTTCTACACTGGTTGATATAAATATTGTTGACCTGATTATAATATTAGAGAGACTAGGACCTTTTTTCCTGTGTGTACCTTACTGTCCACATTCATAATCACCAACTTGCTACTTCTCAGTTTTTTATCATCTTTTGTTTAGTTTCTTCCCATGCATCCTTAGTTGTCATAACAGAATCCCCATAAATATCGGTATTGCTGAATCAACCCATTCATTCATTTATTCATTTACTTTTTTTTTTTTGTCCTTTGTTTAACTGGAAAAGTCCCACTGAGCCGGTGACCCATTTTCAAGGGAGAAAATTTTCAGAATAGATTCAAAAACATTTAAACAGTAGTTGAGGAGCAATTATATACAAGGAGAGAAAAGCCCTACAACAGATTAAATATTTTACGAGCTTGGAAGAAAGGCTCCACAAAACACATTTAAACATGTTTTATAATAGCTGCTAAGTAAATTATATACAAGGGGAGAAACACCCATGCCAGATGAAACACAAACATATTGGGTTGCATTTTAGAATATTACTAGGAGCAAGACACTTTGCAAAAGTGCATAGCCTATGTAAAGTAAACTAATACGTAGTTTTCAAAATATTGACTGCATTTCTAATAATACATGGAGGTGAGGAATAACAGAATATTCTGCTGCCAATATAGAGAGAGTATTAGAATGAGGTGAGGAGGGGAAAGTTAAGGACATGGACAGAGAGTGTATTATTAGAGATATTTATATCCTGAAAGAAAACTTGAAACTGTCTCAAAACATTCCATAGTGAAGAATTATCCTTTCCATTATTTATCACTTAGAAAATAGTATCATCTGCAAATAAGGGAAATGTATTTGAGTATCATACCAGTTATACCCTTCAGTTTACTAGTCTCTTATTTTCTTTTCTAATGACTCCAAGTGTAAGGTAAATGATAAGGGGGAAAGAGGACACCTCGGCCTAGTTTGTCTGTTCAGACATGGCTTGTCAGAGAGAAACCCTCCCACCTTAATTCTTGCCTCTGACTCTTCACACATCTCTCTAATCAATCACATCATTGTATCGGGGAACAAAATGCTGCTATTGTACTAGTGATACAATCACAACTATCTGTACTGAATATCTTCTTAAGGCTTTCTTTCATGACAGTGCCAAGCTGTGTCTCTAAATAAAACAGTCTTCAGTCAACCACATTATTTATTTATTCATTTTATTTAATAGCATTGTCAAGGCTTGTACTTTGTTAGTGGAGTCAGATGGAGTCAATTTAATGTCTAATCACTGTTGTTCTTAAGCCTTTTGAGACTGTATCAATGTCTCCTGCATTCTTTTATTGTCAGGTGCTGTTTTGATAAATTGTAGCAGCATCTGCCTTAGGATTAATCACTGGATGGTTGCCATCTACATTGCACTACACTGCAGCTGTGCTGGGCTCATAGAGCCCATGGTCAGGGAAATTCATATACATGTATGTTTTCTCTGGATAATATCCCAGGCTGAATGATGGCACTTGAAATACATCTGAAGGGAAAATGTGAATTTTTACTCTATTTATTCACACTGAAGTTGCAGCCAACATGAAAAGCTAGCAGCGCACAATCTTATTCACCTCCCCAAATCTACCAGGAATATAAGGTCTTCATGGTCTTGTTTGAAATGTGTTATAAAATCCAAAAATAAATTTGGTCACAGTCTGTTTAGTAATTATTTCTCACACATTTGCAACAAAATCCCATCACCCATAAGGACGGAGATGGCATGCCTTACATTCAGAACATTCATAATTATTATTTTCAGAGTAATTAATTATATAGCTGTACTATCTCTTAGAATGCTTAAACCAGAATATCACTTAATGTGCATGGAAGGCTCACACAAAGAGGAGGCTTTAGATATATTAGAATTAAACTGTTTTACTTTTGCTTCTTATGTGAATGACATCTATTGCTCATTCTGTGTTCTTCATCTACTATCGCTACTCTTAACACTTATCTTGTTCATGCTGTTTAGTACTGTAAAGGCTGCAACTGTATAGAAGCTCTGTAGTCTGATTTCGGTAAGAGTAATATCTGTCAGGACTACTTCTCTGTCATGATGCTACTATAGGCAGAATTCTTACAAGAATGCTTTAAATGCTTTAATTGTGATTCTAGCATTTCTGCCATGACCTTTTCTGAAAAAGGGGTTCAACGCAGAAGAGTAATGAAGTCAACAAAACAAATACAAAGCAGAATGCAATAGCATAGTGTAGTGAACGTTAATTTTAGTGTTAAATGCATGACCTCATTCGTGCACCAGCAGTGGTAGAGATCATCTGCAGACCTAGGCACTCCACAGAGTGACACTGAAGCACTGACACAGTGGGAATACAAGCAGAATGATGATACAAGTTACAGAACCCACTAGGAAGAAAGGAAGTGTATAATTCCCTCCATAGATAATTTTTGCAGCTATTCCACAGCATTGGAAATGGACCTGCAAAAGGCATCAAACAACATTGCATGCTACATAAAGTATCCCCAGGATTCAGCAAGCTCTGCACGGTGTGCAGGAATAGTGCATGAGCTGCTGCAGGCAATATGGCTGCCGTGCGATCCAGGAATAAGCTCCTGGGACATGCACGAGCTTTCCTGCACTATTCTTGCATGGACACAGCTCCTGTATGCAAATTACCCTATTTGCAGGTGAAAAACATGCAAATGAGGTGAATTTGTGATCCAGGAAGCTGGCAGCCCTCCATGCAGGACTAGTGTAATCTGCAGAAATGTTCTCGGTTAGTAACCGAGTACATTTCTGCAAACTACAAAACAGAGCCATGACAGCTCCAAATAAAGGGTGTATATAATGTGAAAAGCATGTCAGTGGCCAAATATATGGCCATTGGCATGGAAAACAGTTGCAAAAATAAAAGAAAATAACTTTTATTTTTTTTGGCTGATTTCAACTGTTTAAGCATAGGGCAGCGGCGCGCGAATGGAATCGGCCTGAAAATAGAAAAAAAAACTTAAAATAAGCATTCTATCAAAAATCTTAATTTTGCCATTATACTCAATGGCAGGCAGAAGACAACATGGCCAGTGAATAGAGGTTGCTAAGGAGGAAGGCTCAGTGTCAGACTTATAACTAGGCATTAGCAGGCAATCCTATGCAAATGAGGAGAATGATACTGAATCCCAGATTCCCCCTCATGGCTAGTCTGCACCCAACCGTGTAGGTGCAAGAAGACCATGGTGCAAACCTAAGAGCTATGCTGACATTATAGAGGGGTGTGTCAGGCATATTGGAGCCTTGTAGCTTGGGTTTGCTCTTATCTTAGCAGAGCTAAGCAAGGGTGTGTGTCTGAAGCTGCCAAGCACTCTTACATTGTCTAAGTGGGTGTGCGTGCCATGCACCATGTTTTAAAGGAAAAAAAAGTAAACCAGGAAATAGAAGCTCCATGCACATCTGAGCACAGTGTTTGTGTGGCACACCCCAGGGCTTAAACAGGAAGGCAATGGGAAGGGAAAATAGCAGTAGGAAGGTAATCAAGGAGAACTAGCATAGGTCCAAGGTGAAATGTATCAGAAACAGCCAATTACACAGGCAGCAGCCCAGCCCAGCACACCATAGGTTCATAGGTTCATACTAGGCTATCTGCCCTAGGGCATTTATAAGCCTAGCCAGAGTGTGTTTGGCTTTCACCACCCATTTTAAATTAATTTTGCTATGCCCTTTTTCGAGGTTCGTATACTGTGCCTCTGTCTAACAGTGACACAGAAGTGGTACCACTATAAACTATGCAGACACCTTTCCCTCTGTTTTTTCTCCCAAACTCTACATCACTGGTGTACACAAGCGGGGAAATTTTACCAAACAAAAGCAACAAAATGATAGGGGCTGCAGCAGCTATCATAAATCAACATGTGGAAGAGGCTGAGGGTGGTGAGGATGAGAATGCTGATGACCAACCCACAGTGAGGAGAAGGAGAAGAGTGTACAGACCCATGTTAACCTACCAGGGGCTACATGAGTTGGAGATAGTGGAGCGCTGCAGGGTAGACAGGGACCTCCTGCAGCAAATTGTTGAGCTGTGCTGACCACACCTCACACACAGAACCAACAAAGGGGAACCCATCCCAGTTGATACCCAGGTATGTGTAGGCCTAAGAATACTAGCCACAGGTAACTTCCAAAGGCCAACTGGGGATATCATGGGGATATCACAGGCATCAGCATCCAGGGTACTCCACCAGTTCCTGGATGCCATGTCAGCACATGCCAGTGAGCACATATATTTTTACAACAGCTGTGAGGCATTGACCAGCAATATGCATCTCTTCCAAATAACAGAATACCCTGAGGTAGTGGGTGCTATAGACTGCATGCACATATGCATCAAAGCACCACTCGGTGAGTGGGGTAGAGTCTACATCAACCACAAGGGCTTCTCCTCCATCAACTGCCAGATTGCCTGTGAGGCCCAGGGCATTATAATGAATGTATGTGCTGGCTACCATGGAAGCTATCATGACTCCTACATCTGACATATGACACAGCTGTACCAGAGATTTGCCAGTGGGGGCATCCCTTATGGCCACCTAGTGGGGGATGCTGGTTACACACTGGAGCCGTGGCTAATGACACCCATAAAAATGCACACACACCCGAACAAGAACTCCATAATGAGGCACATGCACAGACCAGAATCATAATAGAGCATGTGTCTGGGATGCTCAAATCACAGTTCCGGTACCTAGACATATCTGGTGGCGCCTTGCAGTACTCACCATGTACCCAAATTATCATCGTATGTGCCATGCTATACAATATGATCCTGCGGGAACAGCTGCAGCAGGAACAGCACGGAGCAGGGCCACACAGCTCCCCACCATTGCCAAGGCCTGCACAGGCACAGAGTGACTCAGAGGAGGAACAACTTGAGCCTGCCCCAGTAGGCAGAAGGAGGCATGGCCAGTATGCCCAGGCCGTGGCAAAGAGACAATGTATAGCACATACACCCTCAAACAACAATACCTCTATCTGTTGCCAAAAATCCACAAGGACCCGATTCATCCCCCTGGAGGACCCATTGTCTCTGGGAGGGGCTTATTAACTGAGCCCCTCTCTGAGTTTTTGACACAACATTTGAAACCTTTATTGTCTTATATTAGGTCACAGATTCAAGACACAACTCAGTTTTTGGGAATTGTTTCAGATCTCCAATTGGAATCTGACTGGCTGTTATGCACTTTGGATGTCACCTCCCTGTATACCAATATTCTGCATTGGACGGGCCTGATGGCACTCCAGTATTGGTTAGATAGGGCTGATTTATATAGACCTGGATTTAATACCTTCTTAGAATATCTGGCTGAATATGTTCTTGATAAGAATGTTTTCTTTTTTCAACAACATTGTGTTTGGCAAGTTTGGGGCATGGCAATGGGGGCTTCTTTTGCCCCGATATATGCCAATTTATTCATTGCCTATATTGAAGAAATACTTATCTATGACAGGGGTTACAAGATTTATATTGATGAAATGGATATTTGGAGACGAAATCTTGATGACTGTTGGTTGGTGTGGAGGGCAGATGCTGAGTATCTTCAGGACTTTGTGAAATACCTGAATGATAATCTTTGAGGCATTGAGTTTAAGGTAACTTGGCATAAACAAGAAATTACATTTTTGGATGTCTTGGTTACACGCACCCCATCTAATACATTAGCTACACAGGTGTTCTGCAAATTCCCTCAGTATAATACTCTTCTTCATGCATCTAGTTTCCACCCCCAGCATGTCATCAGGAATATCAAAAAGTCCCAATTTCTCAGGGTCAAAAGAATATGCTCCTGCACTGCCACTCACGATCATTTCAAATCGGATCTTTGTGCCAGATTTAGAGCCCGTGGTTACAGGGTTGGTGACATCCATATTGCCAAGCAGTATGCGGAGTCATTACAGAGAACTCAATTGATGAAATATAAAGAACGGGTTTCTGCCCAGGGCTCTCAGATTAGGTTAGTCACTACCTATGGTAAAAATACTAAATCATTTATGAATAGTTTCCAGACACTGGAACATTTTAGGGGGAGAGGCTCATCTGATTGATATCTTGGATGATAGATGTGCCTTTTCCTTTCGCAGGGGTAGATCCTTGTGCTTCTTGTTTAGCCATTATAAAAGGGCTCGGCAAGCAAAAACATTAACACAAATGACCATTACTGGGCATAAGTTGGTAGGTTGTCATCCTTGTGGTCATTGCTCAGGTTGTTCACATATATGCAAAACCACTTGTTTCACTAGTAAAAATACTTCCAAGGTTTATAATATTGATTTTTTTGGCAATTGCAGCTCAACTTGGATTATTTATGTAGCTAGTTGCTCTTGCCAAGCTTTTTATGTGGGACAAACCTCTAGGCCTTTTAGGTTGAGTGATATTAGGACACATAAGCAAACTAGTGCTTTATATAAACATATTTCCAACCATCCAACTGGCCTGTTTAGATTCACTATTATTGATTGTATTGTGCACAAAAATAATGACTTAGCTGGTTTACATCAAGTTTTAAATATTAAAGAAAAAAAGTGGATTGTGAAACTGGGTGGGCTTTTTCCTCCCGGTTTAAATGAACATTTTTGAATGCTTTATTTGTGTTCTATTTTGATTGGTCTCTGTCTTAATTATATGTCTATAAATTAATGGGCTGCTTGAGAATGTAAAGTTTTTTTGTCAGACTGAGGAAGGTTGGTTAGCTGAAACCAGTTTGTGCTAGGTTATGTATATGTTTATGCAGTCTGTTATGTATATGATGTGTATTTTTTAATACACCTACTTTCAAACAGGACTTGTGCTGGCTCTCTTCTTTGTTGGACAAAAATTACAGAACCAACTGATATTGCCAACATCCTGGCAGATAGGTTCAGTGCTAACTTTACCCCCCTCTCACTCCCTAAAGGGCCCATATCTATACAGGAAGAATGCAGAGTCCCTGTTACCACAACTTCACAGGTAAAAGCAGCACTCTCTAAAGCCAAAAACACAGCATCCATGGGACTGGACAGCATCCCAGGCTGCATTTTACATGAACTTCAGAATGAACTGGCTCTCCACCTAAGCACCATGTTCAATCATAGCCTCACGTCAGGCTTTGTGCTCACTGAATAGTGCACAGCAACAGTTATCCCACTCCAAAAAGGGGAAGCAATGACTGATCCTGGGAACTATCACCCTATTAGCCTGATGAGCCTCATCTGCAAGGCCATGGAACGTATCATTATGGAATTCATAAATAAAGACATTGGCAACCTCCAAACTCTGGACCCCACCTAGTTCGGGTTTATGAAAGGCAGATCTTGCCTCCTGAACCTGGTCGACTTCTTTGAAGCAGTCACCAAAGCCATAGACGAGGGTAAGGTTGTTCACACAGCCTATCTTGACCTCACCAAGGCTTTCGACACCATCACCCATTCTGGAATTATAGCTAAACTCACTAAACTAGGTATAAATCCTTATGTCACAAGATGGGTTGCTATCTGGCTCACTGACAGAACCCACACTGTAAAAGTTGCAGACTCCAAATCTGACTTCAAACCAGTGACAAGTGGAGTACAACAGGGTTCAGTCCTGGGACCTCTCCTGTTTGGTATCTACTTCTCTTAAGTACAGGCTAACACAGAAGGCCTCTGGCTAATGAAGTTCACAGATGACTGCAAACTAGGAGCTATAGTCAAGTCCCCAAATGATGTGGACATCCTACAGTGGGGCCTCACTGAGGCAGATGCCTGGTGTCAGAGCCATGGCCTCAGGCTCAATGCCAAAAATTGCATTGTTATCCCCTTTGGTAAAAACTCTGTACCGATGAACTACCACATAGGTGGCAGTCTTCTTAACACCGAATGTGTGATAAGAGACCTTGGGACCCAGGTGGACAGTAGTCTCTCCTTTGATAATCACACTGCCACAGTAGTCAGGAAATCCTTCTACATAGCACACCTAATCACAAAAGGGTTCTCATCCAGGAAAAAAGAGGCCATTGTTCCCCTCTACTCAACACTCATTAGACCCATTATAGAGTACAATGCCCCTTTTGGAATGTACCTCACAAGACATCTGCAGCAGCTGGAAAGGCCACAGAAGTACCTCATAAAGAGAATTACTGGCCTCAAACTGGTGCCCTACACTGATTATCTCAAAAAACTCCAGCTTTACTCTGTAGCATATCAACTGCTCTGAGGAGATCTCTGCCTAACATATAAAGCTATGTCAAACCCAGAGCTGTTGGACATGCTACACCTAAAGAAATCCCAATCCCTCCGAGCTACATGCTCTAGGGACCTAAACCTTGTCACCACAATAAACAGGACTTGCTGGAGGGATAGATTCCTGTCCCAGAGACTTCCCATACTCTGGAACAGGCTACCCATCTATGTAAAGCAAAGTTCCTCATTAACACTCTTCAAGAAAAATCTTGATGAGTGGATGGGAAATAGGAAATACACCCCAGGGATCACTTCTGTGGCTCTGCTCAACAGATGCACATGAAATTAACTTTCCTGGGTTGGCATAAGCCAGGGAACTTTGTTGGCTAGGCTTACTTAGGCCCTTGGGCCGATAGCCTAGTACTTACCTATGGACCTATGAACCTATAAACCACAATGTGAAGGGGTAATGTCCATAATTATGATCCCTGCCTCTGGGTAACCTGTGTGAATCTGTACAGCTATGAGGTATGGCCACAGCAGGATATGGCCATACTGTCATATTGATGGATGTACAAGCATGGGATCCTTAGCCACCACTGTACCAACGTGCTGAACCATTTACACAGACTCATCAGCAAGTGTCTGCAGCTTCACCTCCAGAATGGCATGGTTGTGCAAGAATATGTAGGCTATAGACCACAATGCTGGACACAGCTGCATTCACCCTGTGTTCCTCAGGACATTACTGCAAGCAAATATATATACCTGGCAGTACTTGATGACATAAAACATCACAGTGTAAAACAGTACATATGTCTGAATATCTCTGCTAACACCAAGACCATGTAGCAGAAGGAGCACAGACACAATTACCTACAGTAACCCACTATCCTTTGCCCATTTTCACCCCATATTGTCAACCAATCTGCAGATAACTTGCAGAAACAGGTTGCTAGCTGTAGCTGTAGAACACAACAGCCTGCACTGGAGTACAACCTACCTGGAATGGATTCACACATTCAATACAGAAGGTCATACTGGGCATGCTCACACACAGAAATGAATCCCACGTCTGGCAACAACAGTGGACTACACATATCTGACAGTCACAGATGATTGTGCACAACACTCCTCAGTACACACCAGTCATGCTTTTCACACACATTGGATAGGAATACACACATATATCCAAGGACAATACACTATAATAGGCCAATATTACACATACATAGATGTGTTGAAGAGAGTGACAGGCAGTGACAAAGAGCCTCCCATCGTGAGGCCTGTCTCACCTAGCACACATCCAATTGGCTAAAACCACATGATGTGCAAATGTCAATCACTGTAGACATTTGCCTCTGGTATCCCTCAGCACTATAGTGTCTGTGGTGCTTGTGATTGTGTAACATGACTGTACAAGTCTGTAGTCATCTAGCAGTTGTATACACATACCTGTAAAATATAAACCTGTGTGTGCCTGAGTGTTGTGTGTCTGCTTCCAGATGAATGGGTTATGCCGCATGCACACACACTGCACTCCCCATTGTCTTACTATGGCAAGCCTGCTGATGTCTTCACCTTGAAATACACCTTTGGGAAAGGAGTAGCCCTATAAGCTCTGTGGCATGTGCTATAACTGCATAATTCTATAGTGTGATGTACTAGTCAGGTAGGAATTCTAATCCCAGACATGGCAACTGTGTGTGTGTGTGTGTGTGTGTGTGTGTGTGTGTGTGTGTGTGTGTGTGTGTGTGTGTGTGTGTGTTTGTCTGTGTAGGGTTCAAAGTTTTTGAGGCCATTCATACTCACTACAATTTCAAATGTCCTACTTTGGCAGGGCTGCTAATGTCATTCACTTTGAAATACACCTTTGGGGAAGGAATAGCCCAGTAATCTCTGTGGTGCGTGCTATAACTGCGTAATGCTGTAGTGTGATGTAGGAGTTCTAATCCTTGACATGGTGACTGTGTATGTGTGTTTGTCTGTGTAGGGATCAATGCTTTTGAGGCCATTCACACTCACTACAATTTCAAATGCACTACTTTGGCAGGGCTGCTGATGTCATTCACTTTAAAATACACCTTTGGAAAAAGAGTAGCCCAGTAAGCTCCATGGTGCATCCTATAACTGTGCAAATCTGTAGTCTGATATACTAGGTAGGTAGGAGTTCTAATCCCCCACGTGGAAACTGTGTATGTGTGTATGTGTGTTTGGTTGTGTGTAGGTATCAATGTTTCTGTGGCCATTTACTCACTAGGCACTCCTAAAAATGGAGAACATTGATATCTGTGCAGTAACAGAGACCTGATCCAAGGCTCCAGAAAGCACTCCTGCAATACCAGGTACAGCTCTCACCACCAAACCAGGACCAAAACAATAAAAGTGGAGGAGTGTCCATATTCACCAAGGATATTCACGCCACCAGACTACTTGCCCAACAGAATGCATCTGAAATACCCCCAGTGCAACTAACACTAGGTCAGACTGTAATCCAAATTATATAGCTTGCTACAGATCCCCCACCATGCCCCAAGATTCCCATTACACCTTTTAAAACATACTGGGAAATATTATGATACAACCAAACACCCTAATATTGGGTGACTTACACTACCCTGCCATTAACTGGGAAAAGTACTTGTGTACTAACATGTGTGCCCAACGGTTCTTGGAAGTCCTAATTCTCAGTGCCCTGGATCAAGTAACCTATAGGGGCTCAAATATCCTAGACCTGGTCTTTACCAACAAATGGAAATCAATGGTCCACACCTATATTCACCCCATCGGTGCTCAGGTCTGCCTATAAGCGAATCACCTTTAACATCCACATCCCTCCCCTACACCCCAGTAAGGAAACCCCCGTAACACACATCTCCAAAGCCAACATCATGCTACACATGTCAGATGTGACTAACATCATGACATCTATGCAGATGGGAGCTGAAGGGATGACTGCTAAATCCTACATGAAGGCACTGTATGAGCACATCCACTTGTGCATGAATCGTGCTATCCAACATAGAACCAAGATGCTCCCCACTAAGAAAAGGAAGCCAATGTGGTGGCCCCCTGCCATAAACATACTGTACAACAAAAGAAAGAAAGTGTTACAGAAACGGGGGAATTTCCAGGATGCAAAATACTCCCGTACCAGCCACAGTAAGAAGCTGAGATCCCACATAACATTCACCAAAGCTAGTTACAAACATAATATAGCCAAAGATGCCAAAGACAACTGCAAGCCATTCTATCGCTATGTCAGGAATCTAAATGGCAATGCTCAGATCTGCTTTGAGCTACAACAGGATGCTATTAAATATACTGCCCCCAAAGACATTGCCAATATTCTAGCAGATCAATTCAGTGCCAACGGCACCCCCCTCCCACCCCTGAAAGGGCCCATCTCAACAGCGAAGGATTGCCGGATTCTGGTAATAATGGCCACACAGGTAAAAACACACTCTCCAGAGCTAAGACAGCAGCCATGGGACCAGTCAACATCCCGAGTGGTGTACTACATGAACTACAAAATGAAATGGCACCTCACCTACGTGTCATGTCTAATCATAGCCACACCTCAGGCTTTGTGCCCACTGTGTGGTGCACAGCTACACTTATCTCAGTCCACAATGAGGGATCCACCTTGGATCCTGGGAACTACAGCCTCAACAGTATGACATGCCTGATCTGCAAGGCCATAGAATGTAATATCATGGAAATTAAAACAAAGACACTGGCAACCTGCAAACACTGGACCCCAACCAGGTTGGGTTTGTGAAGGACCAATCATGTCACCTCAACCTGATTGACAACTTTGAATCAGTCTTCAGAGCTGTGGATGAGGGTAAGGTGATTCACACAACCTATCTGGACCTCACCAAGGCCTTTGACATAATCCCCCAGTCTGTAATCATAGATAAATGTACCAAGCTGGCCATTAATCCCCATGTCACCCGATGGGCTGCCAACTGCTGTACTGACAAAACACACACTGTAAATGTAGGTGACACCAACTCCAGCACCAGACAAGTGACAGTTGGCATACCTCAGGGTTCAGTCCTGGGACAGCCCATGTTTGGCATCTACTCCTCTGAAGTACAGTCCAACACTAAAGGACTCTGGCAAACAAAGGTCACAGATGACTGCACACTGGGAGCCAATACTGAATTCCCACATGATGTGGATATTCTACAGAATGACCTTACAGAAAGAGATGCTTGTTGCCTGAGCCATGGCTTCAAGATCAATGCCAAGAAATGTATAGTTATCCCCTTTGGGAAGGGACATGCACCTGTGAAGTACCACATAGGTGGCAGTACACTAAACACCTAAAGTGTGATAACAGATGTAGGGACACAGGTGGACAGTGGTCTCCCTTTGATAACCACTTCACCACAACAGTCAGGAAATCCACCTATGTGGCACACCTCATCACTAAGGGCTTTATGTCCAGGAAAAAGGAGGCCATCATCCCACTGTAGTCATCTCTCAGTAGACTCAGTGCAGACTGCAATGGCCAGTTACATATGTACCTCACAAGACATCTGCAACAACTAGAAAGGCTACAGACATACCTCACTAAAATAATCACAGGCCTAAACCAGATGCCCTATGCTGACCATCTGAAAATCATCCAGCTATACTCTGTCACATATTGTGTACTCAGTGGCAATCTCTGCTTAACATACAATGTCATGTCAAACATACAGCTGTTGGACATGCTACACTTAAAGAATTCCAAACCCTCACAGCCACATGCTCCAGGGATCCAACCCTTGTCATCACAATAAACAATACATGCTGTAGGGATGTGTTCCTGACTGACAGACTCCCCAGACTCTGACATAGACTGCTCATACATGTCAAGCAGAGTACCTCTTTGGCCCTCTTCAAAAGAAACCTGGATGATTGGATGGGAGATATGAAACTGACCCTGGGGTTCATGTCAGTTGCCCTGCTAGATAGGGGTCCAGGGAAGTATATATCGTGGGAAGGCATAACCAGGGAATTGCCATTGCTAGGCATGTATAGGCCCTAGGATCGATAAACTAGTACCAACCTATGACCTACACTTTCCATTGCCCAATCTTGGCAAGTTGCTGATGTCATTCACTTTGAAATACACCTTTGGGGAAAAATAGCCAGTAAGCTCCGTGGCATGTGCTATAACTGCATAATGATGTAGTGTGATGTATTAGATAGGTAGGAGTTCTAATCCCAAACATGACAGCTGTAAAGGTTTGTCTGTGTAGGGATCTGTGCTTTTGAGGCCATTCACAGTCAGTACAATTTCCATTGCCCTACTTTGGCAAGCCTGCTGATGTCATTCACTTTGAAATACACTTTTGGAGAAGGAGTAGCCCAGTAATCTCCATGGCATGTGCTATAACTGTGTAATGCTGTAGTGTAATGTACTACTTAGGTAGGAGTTCTAATCCCAGACATGGCAACTGTAATAGTTGTGCATTTGTTTGTCTGTGTAGGGATCAATACTTTTGAGGCCATTCACAGTCACTACAACTTCTATTGCCCTACTTTGGCAAGCCTGCTGATGTCATTCACTTTGTAATACAGCTTTGGGGAAGATGTAGCCCAGTAAGCTCCATGGAATGTGCTATAACTGCATAATGTTGTAGCATGATGTGCTAGTTAGGTAGGTGTTCTAATCCCAGAAGCAACAACTGTGAGACTTGATGTGTGTGTGTGTTTTTGTCATAAGTATCCTGTGTGGAGGAAGCTGTGAGTGTGTAATTACAGGACTCATTGTGGAGCGGGTTTTGCAAATTTCTTATATGGTGGGCCTATTATATGTCACAATGTCCACCTTACAAGGATAACAAATGTCAAACAGCAGAGTGGCTGGGGTAGACAATCCATACCCCTACATGTGACATCATGGCTTGGGGAACAATATAGGCAACCCTTGTATTACCCAGAGAACACTCTCCACCCATGTCTCATACACAAACACTCAGCTAGGCAACAACCACTATGTTGGTAGTTCCCTGCATATTGCCCACAGATAGTAACCATGGTGCGATTGCAGTTGACAACAGAGGACATGGCACCCTGCCCCATCCCTACAATAGACAAATCATTGCATACAGTGCTCCTTTGCTATGTTCCCCACTGGATGCCTGCAACAACTGTAGAGCCAGCAAATGTAACTCACAAAGGACATACCATGCCTTATACACATGCCCGTATGAACAGATGCCACTGACACCAGGAAATACCTGTATTATGCTGTCAATGTAGGTGCAGGGCCAACCAGTGTTCATTGCCAGTTCTCACCACATGAAGTCAGGAATGACACATCTGATGATAACACTCTGTCTACACAAAATGCCCCAGACACCCCATGTACACTTCCACATGTCACAGAACATGCATGTGGGACATGTGCATATGCCAGACACCATCCATGTTATGGAATATAGAACACATACATGGCAAGCATTGCATAGCACTGGCCACCCACAATAGTAACCCAGATGACGGGTGACTGGATGGTGAATACAATACCCACCTGTGTGGGCCAATCCAGACACTACACCCCTTTGTCACACTGCAGATCATTGTCATGTGGCTGATGCCAAGGTATACCCTTTACCTAGCCTTGTACAGTCTTCTGGCACAGACAACCACTACATACCTGTGAAGCAATGCACCCATGCATGTCAGTTCTGGAAAACCTGTGTATGTGTGTGTGTGTGTGTGTGTGTGTGTGTGTGTGTGTGTGTGTGTGTGTGTGTGTGTGTGTGTGTGTATGTGTGTGTGGAGTATAATGCTTTGGATACCATTCACACTCACTAAACCTCCCACTGGCCTACTGAAGCATGCCTTCTGATGTCAGATACCTTGACATATCCTTTCCCCATATATCATCCTGATAACCCCTGTGGTGCATGTGATACCTGCGTATTCCTGTATTGTGGCAAACTAGTTAATTAGGAAGTTTAATCCTGACCCTGTCAACTGTGATAATGTGTGTGAGTCCCTGAGACAGTGTGTCTGTGTTGACCTTGACAGCTGTTCTTGTGGACAGGCATGTATACTACACCTACCTTATCCCTCCTTTATCACTATTGCTAATGTCACTCACCGTCAAATATACCTATGGACAGCTCCCCAACACGAAAGCTCTGTGGCACACGCAATAACTGCATAGACATGTAATCGCAATACATAGGCAGGGATTTGAAACCCCGTACTGGAAAGTGTGTGACACAAACATGTTTAGGTTTTACTCCCCCAACCCTCCCTGTCTTACATTTTCTCTGTTTGCCTCTCTCGCTCTCTCTCTGGTGGATGTGGAGAAGTACACCTGCTTTGCTTAGGCAGCAGCTTGTGATTTGTAAGTAATGCTCATGATCAGCTGATGGCCTCTGCATGAATTGCAGTCCCCCACTTGCTGACTGCATGTGGAAAAGCTGTGGTAACATTTCCATACCCAATTACATGGAAACACACTCCTATAACTAGGAACATCATGTGAGTGTTGGCTCTTTTCATTCACTGTGATCAGGACTTTATGTCAGTGTTTGCCAAACAGCATCACAGATGGTAGTGGGATATACCTCTAACAACATACACTGTGGAACAATTCCAGATAAACAAACTTTTGTAGAACAAACAAAAACCGGCTCCGAACCAGTGGGTTAAAACTCCAAAGATTTATTTAAATGTGAAGTTCTTTTCCTCTTCTCTCTTAGGAAGACTTTAGTCTGAAGAAGTCTTCCTAAGATGGAAGACAAAAAGCTCTTCACATTTAAATAAATCTTTGGAGTTTTAACCTGCTGGTTCGGAGCCTGTTTTTGTTTGTTTTAACATACACTGTGGAGACAGGCCAACAAACAGGAGGAGGATGTTCCAGGCATGACTGCAGAATGTAAGTGTTGCTCTTCTGCATTTGGAGTAATGTTGGTTTAATAGGGTTTGTGTGAATATGGCTAGTCTACATGATTTAATACCTGTCATGACAGTGTTATATATTTGAGGAAACTCCCACCTGTAGGGTTATCTGCAGACTGGCCAGTGTTTGGATTCTTATGTGTCCTGTGTTACTCACAGATTACCTATCTTAGAACTGCAGAAGCATAGTCTGAGGATTGCAGTCAGTACATGGAGACAGCCATGAGAGTTACTGACTTCATATCCCTCATAGGACATATGTCACAACAAACCCTGTTGCAACAGTAAATGTATGAGGTTATCACAGCAACATGTCAGTATTGGCCCTGTGTTTGTGCCTCCAGCCACATGTCTGTCAACCTTTGTACGTATGTCATCCAGTAAGAAGTGCATATGTTCTGTGCACCACTATTTATTGATATCATACCTGATAACAAGCCAGTGAGATATCAGACTGCTAGACATGTTATGTATCGTAGGGGTTATATTTGAGGACATTGTCTGGGCATTCTGTGGTTGTGTGTACAGTAGTGAGGTCTGTCTTCTTATAGTGATTGTCGATAGTATGTGTATTGTGAATACGTACCATGGCCTGTGTACAGACTGTGGTAGATGGCATTGTTCTTGGTCCTGTCCTATCTCATGTTACATGCTGCTCCAGTGTATGGTACCCTATTGGCTTACATGTTTGTAGGGCCAAACACACACATGTCCCATACCACAGACAGGCATCGGACCACAATGTGTCATG
>NC_056729.1:1313605222-1313725222 GCF_019279795.1 Protopterus annectens
AAGATTTGCACTGGGTGTGATAAGGGTAGACAGGATTAGGAATAAGTATATTAGAGCGTCAGCCCAGATTGGACAGTTTGGAGACAAAGCCAGAGAGGCGACATTGTGTTGGTTTGGACATGTGCTGAGGAGGGATGCTGGGTATATTGGGAAAAGGATGCTAAGGATGAAGCTGCCAGGTAAGCGGAAAAGAGGAAGGCCTAAGATAAGGTTTATGGATGTGGTTAGAGAGGCCATGCAGGTGGTTGGTGTGACAGAGCAAGATGCAGAGGACAGGAAGTAATGGAAACAGGTGATCCGCTGTGGCGACCCCTAACTGGGAAAAGCCGAAAGAAGAAGAAGAAGAATTATCTAGTAGTGAAACCACAGTGAAAATAACAGTCTGTTAAAGAAAAAAAGTTGTTTTAGTTACCCAGCATGACTTGGTGCATGTAAATCATGTTTAGTACCTGCATCATTTGTCCAGAGCTGCTCACCATTTGGAGATGACACCAGAGACTTTGGTGGATTCTGCTAAATTCTGAAGCCATCCATGGCAAGATAAATGTAATTAAGTATCATTTTACCCTTACATTGCTTATTTTCATTATACTGTATACGATTGCCATGCTATTTGTTGTTTTTTTCTGCACTTATTTGAAGTTTAAAGTTGCTTTTCCAAACTGCTGTTCTGCATTTAAATACATTGTATGTAGTCATTTTTAGTTTGTATTTGGCATCTCTTTGTGGTTCTTTAAAACGTGGGTTCCAAGCCAGTCATTTTACATTTAGGGGGTCAAAGTCTACACTCTTGTGGCAGGAGATGGTTGATTTCACTTGTGAGCTGGGAGTTGGTGGAGAAAAGCTTATTGTGTGCTTACCTGACTGCCCTTAGTTCATGTAAAACTTGTTTTTTTTCTGCTCATTTATAAGTCAGGCATTTGTGTAAAGCTGCTCTTCACACAGTGGTGGTTAGTGGTGCCTTGTATATATGCAATCACCAGAATTTGAAACTTCCCTATAAAAACTACCTCAGAACTTTACTTCAGTCCTGCACCATTCACAGGGAAATTAGTTTGTGCTGTCAGCAGCATTTACAAATTCAGTTAGCACTGTGTAGGTCTACATTACAATATTATAGCACCCAGGGCTATCACTGCTCAAAAAGCTTCTGGCTTGGGCACTGAGAAGTATTGCTGGATAGGTTAGCTGTGGGTTACACCAAGTAAGTACTCATCCCTCATCCTGTTACAAACAACCTCTATTTCTTTCCATTGCAAAGTACACATTTCATCCTGCATAGGCACTTTTCTTCTATCTCTACCTCATGCTTGGCAGATATGGGTATCCTGAGACAATATGGAAATTGCCTTGTGTGCACTGACAACTACTTAATCCTCAAACAGACAAATACAGCATGTGAGAGATGTAGTTACATTTTGATAATGAAGGCTAGACTCCCACATACAGACACAAAAAGCAACAGTTGTCAGTGACTCACACACACACCACTAACAGCACTCACAAAGGACCAAACACATAGACCCCACAAACTATGCGGAGGTGCACAGATGTAACTTACCCAAACCTAAAAGGTCTCTCAGGTGCAATACTCAAAAACTCTGCATGCACACAAACAAGACAATTCCCATCACAACAGATAAAGCCACATCTCATTGTGTCTCAACTATCAAACCAATAAAGGGAAACACCCCACAACCCAATATTTTGGCCATAGGAGACTTCATGGTAATACAATGTTCAATGCTAGGAGTTTAAATAAAAAACTCCACTCCCTAGAAGCTCTCTTCACCATAGAGAATGCTCATGTCTGTGCGGTCAATAAGACATTGTTTAGAGACAGGAAGAGCACACCAACAGTGCAAGGTTATAATGCCTTCCATACATTTAGACCAGCTACTACACAGACAGGGACTAAAGGTGGAGGTGTCTTGATTTCCATAAAAAATAAATATACCTCAAGTCTGGTCAAACAGGACAATGCACTTGAGCTACTCCATTTCCAAATCACCATAGGCAAAATCCAGTATCACTTCCTTGCAAGTTATAGGTCCCCCTCTATGAGCCAGGAAACCCATTCCACATATTTAAAGTTATTGGGAACACTCACCATCCAACCCAATACCATATTCATGGGTGATTTTAATTATCTCACTATTAACTGGGAATTCTATACAACACCAAATGTACAAGCACAGAGATTCCTGGATTTTGTAAATACAAACTCCTTGGACAAGATTGTCAATACTCCAACAAAGGGTGCACCATACTGGATCTAGTCTTCACTAATATGGGAGAGTATTGCACACCTCCTAGTGTAATGACTCACCTGGCAAGGTCAGACCACAAAATGATCTCCTTTGAAGTAAAAATATAACCTGTATTGCCAGTTAACCTTGGAATATTCAGGAACTAAATACAAAATCTACACAGGACAGCCACCAGAACTATATAACTACAAACACCCATGGTATGAAAAGCAACCCTTTCGGCCCCACAACATGGACTGAAGCTCCAAAGGCAGTGGCATCTCCATATTCATAAAGGATATGCACACCTCCAGACTAGTAGCCCAGCATAACGCATCAGAGATACTTCAGGTACAACTAACAGTAGGTAAGACAACGATTCAGGTCATAGCTTGCTATGGTCTCCAACCATGTCCCAAGACTCTCATTCCATTTTCCTAAGCACCCTGGAAACTATTAGGGTCCAATCCAACACTCTCATACTGGGTGACTTCAACTACCCCTACATCAAATGGGAAAACTACTCATGCACCAGTACACTTGCCCAGTGCTTCCTGGAATTCATTAATTCCAATGCAGTGGACCAGCTCATTCTTACCCCCACTAGAGGAAGAAACATCCTTGACCTGGTTATTACTAACATGGGCAACCATTTCTCAACACAAATAGTCAATTCCTCCTTGGTAAGATCTGACCACAAACTATTTACCATGGAAATCCACATCTCACCCACACCACCAGCAAAGGTAACCACCATGTAAAACTTCTCCAAAGCTGACTTTGAGCTCCTAAAAACAGAGGTGGCTAACTTCACAGCACCCATGCAAATGGAAAATAGGTGCATGACCACCAAATCATACACCAATGCACTGTACGAACATGTACATAAATGCATGGAACTAGCCATACCCAACATAACCAAGATGTTCTCCAAAAAAGGAAGCCAATCTGGTGGTCCCCTGCCATTAACAAATTCTACAACAGAAGGAAGAAACTGTTGCAGAAAAACGTGAAGTCCCAAGAGTGGAAAAACTCCCTTATTAACCTCAAGAAAAAGTTGAGATCCCTCATCAAAAACTCTAACACTAGCTATGAAGGCAAAATTGCAGCAGACACTAAAAACAACCACAAAGCCTTCTACACTTATATCAAGAATCTCCACGGCAATACCCAGATTTGCTCTGAGTTACTGCACAATGGTACCTCCTATACTGAGCTAACAGATATTGCCAACATACTGGCCGACAGATTTAGTGCCAACTTTACCCCTTTCTCCCACCCTAAAGGACCAATCACAATACCGGAAGAATGCCAGGCACCCAGCATTACTGCAGCACAGGTTAAAGCTGCATTATCCAAGGCCAAGAATACAGCTTCCATGGGACCTGACAGTATCCCTGGCTGTGTTCTACATGAACTACAAAGTGAACTGGCACCACACCTGTGTGCCTTGTTCAATCACAGCCTCACCTCAGGCGTTGTCCCTTCAGAATGGTGCACTGCTACAGTCATCCCTCTCCATAAAGGGAAAGTGACTACAGACCCTGGGAATTATCACCCCATTCACCTGACTAGTCTGATATGTAAGGCTATGGAGCACATCATCATGGACCTAATTAACAAGGATATAGAGAATCTCCAAACTCTGGATCCCATGCAATTTGGTTTTGTGAAGGGTAGATCTTGCCTGCTCAACCGGGTTGACTTCTTTGAGTCAGTCACCAGAGCTGTGGATGAAGACAAGGCAGTTCATATAGCTTACCTCAATTTGGCCAAGACCTTTGATACCATTCCCCACTCAGGAATTATTGATAGACTCACGAAACTAGGCATCAGCCCCTATATCACTAGGTGGGTTGCAAATTGGCTCAAAGATAGAACCCACAGTGTGAAAGTAACAGACTCCAAGTTAGACTGTTGATCAGTCATGAGTAGAGTCCCACAGGGATCTGTCCTGGGTCCTCTACTGTTTGGCATCTACTTCTCAGAAGTTCAGGCCAACACGGAGGGGCTCTGGCTGACCAGTTTTGCTGACAATTGCAAGCTGGGAGCCATTATTAACTCCCCAAGTGAAATAGACATCCTACATAAAGGCCTCACTGAGACCAACGACTCATGTCAAAACCATGGCCTTAAGCTTAATGCCATAAAATGCATCATCATTCTCTTTGAGAAAAACTCAGTTCCCATGAATTACCACATTGATGGTAGCCCAGTGAACACTGAAGGCATTATAAGAGATCTGGGGACACAGGTTGACAGCAACCTCTCCTTCGACCACCACATTGCCAATGTGGTCAGAAAGTCCTTCTATGTAGCACATCTCATTACCAAGGGTTTTGCATCCAGGAACAAAGAGATCATCATCTCTCTCTCTCTCTCTACTCTTCCATCATTAGACCAATCATTGAGTATAATGCCCCATTTGGTATGAACATCACTAAACACCTGCAACAGCTGGAAAGTCCACAAAAGTACCTTATGAAGAGGATCCTAGGCATTAAGCACATGCCCTACATGGACAGACTCAAAACACTCCAGCTTTTCTCTGTCTCATATTGTCTATTAATAGCCGATCTCTGCTTGACTTACAAAGTCATATCTGACCCAGCCCTGTTAGAAATGTTACACCTAAAGAAATGCGAATCCCTCCACACCACACACTCCAGGGACTTCAACCTCATTAATACCATCAACAGAACATACTAGAGGGACAGGTTCATAACCCAGAGACTGCTCATGCTCTGGAATAGACTTCCCATACATGTCAAGCAGAGGACCTCACTGGCCCTTTTCAAGAGAAATCTTAATGAGTGGATGAAAAATAGAAAGTGCACCCCGGGTATCACTCCAGTGGCTCTACTTGATAGAGGCACCAGGAACTAATGGTGGCATGATGCCAGGGCTCTTTTATGGGCTAGGCTTGTAAAGGCTCCAGGGCCATTGGCCTAGTACACACCTATAAACCAATGAATGGATACTTAAGCTTAAAACCAACCACTTTTAATAACAAAAAATTATAGTCACCATTAAAAACATTTGGTTATCAGTTTTCAGTTAAGCACTTTCATTCCAAATATATCACTTAGCGGAACTTCATCAGAACTGCTATAGCTATATATTAATTACATTATATACTAAATAGTGAGTGAATGAATTAATCAATTAAAATTGAATTCGCAAATAACTCTTACTTAAACTTATGAATTAAAACATCAACTCATTAACATTGCATTTCTTAAAGGTATACCACTCAATCCCATTCCCTTTAGCCAAAAACATTATATTGTTTCAATTTCAACAAGTAACTGATAGAATAGAATTCATTCAAACCTGTAGATCAATATGTGTGTACAGCTTTAAGATGCTTTCTAGGGGCTTGCACAATTGTATAAATACTGAGCAAGAGCAAGCCTGACTACCATTTTGTAGTTAGCTGTTGAAATGTAAGCATGTATGTCTGTGTAGTCTGTCAGTTAATCAGTATGTTTATATTTTGCAACACCGCTATCCATCTTGATATGTTTTTATTTAATAAAGCATAAAAAAGAACTACCCCACCTGTTCATAATCTATACTAGAGAGGGCTGAGCATCATGGAGTCAGAAGTGGGATGTCTAAAAAGGACATGGTGCCAGAATGGGATCTAGATTCTTCAGATTCGAGACTGAGAGGCACTGAGTTAAGACTGGAGGAATATAGAAGAGTGAATCATCCATACTGCATGTATAACTCACAAAATAGGTCAAAAATCTAGCTTATCAGTGGGAGTCGTAAGCACTAGGTAGCATATCTGCAACAAAACCCAGTTACAGATTCTTAGTTTTAGCACTTGAATTTGTTTATCAGTGCTCAGCACTTGTTCAGAACTTGTAAGCACTAAATAAACTGCAAATTACTACAGCACTCACCCTTCCTCGTTACCTAGAGGAAAACAGTTTTGGTACTTACTTTCCTCACTTGCTTAGAGAAAAACAGCTTCTGTACTCACTTTCCTCACTTGTCTAGAGGAAAATATATTTTTATTCAGGCATGTCCAAGGGTCAGCTCCCAGTGTTCTCTCCTGTCTATCTGATGAATCTGGACATCTTGGGGCAATGTAGCAATTGCCTCATGTATACAGAGAACCCTCTCCTTCTACCACCCAACACTACAACCTGTGAGAGATACACTTATCTAGCCAAACAGGAGGTAAAGCTCTCTCCAACTAAGACTGAACTTGATAGTCAAGAGGAGAAGGTAAACACTTGGACCACACCACACTCATCACAAAGTCCCATTTAACCTACACCACCAAAATCCACACATAGAAACACAAAAACATTTGTGGAGGCTCTCAATACTAATCTGCTCAAGCAACAGAGTCCTCCAAAGCAGAAACACAAGCAACTTCCCACCACCAACACAACCCAAATGACAAATAGCCCACAGACTCAGTGTGTCACTCAAGCACAGCCCATAAGGCAAAACAACATATCCAACACACTAGTCATAGGTGACTCTATAGTCAGGCACACTGATGTCCCACTCACCAGGATAAACAAGGAGAAGGTCACTGTCAGTTGCCTGTCGGGTGCCAGGATCCACCACATAACCCACACACTCACGTCACTCCACAAAAATTACATATATGACTCTGTGATTGTCCATGTTGATGTGAACGACCTGAGATGTACCTCCCTGGACTACATGAAAAGAGAGATGGAAGAACTCTCCGATCTTGTAGCCCAGGCAGGTATGACCCTAACCCTGAGTAGCATCCTGCCATCACCCAGAATGATACCACAGTACAAAGAAAAAATGATTGACTTCAACAATTGGCTAAGCTTCTGGTGTCATTCTAAGGGGATCCAGTATTTGTCTGCCAGGGACGACATGGTCAACAGACCACAATGCTTTGCCAGAGATGGCATGCACCTGTCACCCCTAATACTGGCAAAGGATCTTGCCACCCCTATAGTGCCTTTTTTAGGCAAGGTTCAAATGACAAATTCACCACCATAAAAGGAAAAGGCAAGCAAAAACTGAGGGTAATGCTACTCAATGCTTGAAGTCTAAATCTCAAAATGCACTCACCTGAGGCACTCCTTAAAATGGAGAACATTGATGTCTGTGCAGTTACTGAGACATGGTTCAAGGCTTCAGAGAGCACCCCTGCATTACCAAGCTATAACTCATACCACACTTTTCAGCCATCTAACATGGACCGGAACACCAAAGGAAGAGGTGTGTCCATATCCATTAAGAATATCCACACCTCCAGGCTAGTTGCTCAGCATAATGCAGCCGAGGTTATCCAAGTGCAACTAACTATGGGCAAAACTGCAATTCAAATTTTAGCTTGCTACATATCCCCCACCATGCCCCAGGATTCCCACTCCTCTTTTCTTGATATACTGGAAAATATTAGGGTTCAACCAAACACCCTAATATTGGGCAATTTCAACTACCCCACCATTAACTGGGAAAATTACTCATGTACCAACTCCTTCACTCAGCATTTTCTGGAATTCATAAATTCCAATGCCCTGGATGAACTTATCTACACCCCCACCAGGGGCAACAATATCCTAGACCTAGTCATTACCAACGTGAGTGACCAGTGTTCCACACCTGAAGTCAACTCTTCGTTGGTCAGATCTGACCAGAAGTTAATCACCCTAGATATCCACATCCGCCCCTACTCCCCATTAAGGAAACCACAGTAAAAAATTTCTCCAAAGCCAATTTCATGCTTCTTAAGACAGAAGTGGTGAACTTCATGACACCCATGTAGATGGACAATACATTTACAACTGTTGAATCCTACACAAATGCACTTTATAAGCACTTACACGAGTGCATGAATAGTGCTATCCCAAACAGAACCAAGATGCCATCCTCCAAAAAAGAAAGTCAATCTGGTGGTCCTTTGCCATAAACAAACTCTACAACAAAAGGAAGAAATTGTTGCAAAAGAGAGTAAAATCCCATGAGTGGAGGAGCTCCCTTGTCAGCCTCAGCAAGAAGCTGAGAACCCTTATAAGATCCTCCAAAGCTAGCTATGAAAACAAGATTGCCACTGATTCGAAGGACAGCCACAAAGCATTCTATAGCTATGTCAAGAATCTTAATGGCGACACCCAGATTTGCTCTGAGTTACAGCACAATGGCACAAAAATTACAGAACCAACTGATATTGCCAACACCCTGGCAGATAGGTTCAGTGCAAACTTTACCCCCCTCTCACCCCCTAAAGGGCCCACATCTATACTGGAAGAATGCAGATTCCATGTAATCACAACTTCACAGGTAAAAGCAACACTCTCTAAAGCCAAAAACACAGCATCCATGGGACCGGACAACATCCCAGCCAGCGTTTTACACAAACTTTAGAATGAACTGGCTCCCCACCTAAGCACCATGTTCAATCATAGCCTAACATCAGGCTTTGTGCCCACTGAATGGCACACAGCAACAGTTATCCCACTCCACAAAGGGGGAGCCACCACTGATCCTGGGAACTATCGCCCTATTAGCCTGATGAGCCTGGTCTTCAAGGCCATGGAACATATTATCATGGAATGCATAAACAAAAACATTGATAACCTCCAAACTCTGGACCCCACGCAGTTCGGGTTTGTGAAAGGCAGATCTTGCCTCCTGAACCTGGTCGACGTCTTTGAGGCAGTCACCAAAGCCATAGACGAGGGTAAGGTGGTTCACACAGCCCATCTTGACCTTGCCAAGGCTTTCCACACCATCCCCCATTCTGGAATTATAGCTAAACTCACTAAACCGGGTATAAATCCCTATGTCACAAGATAGGTTGCCAACAGGCTCACTGACAGAACCCACATTGTAAAAGTTGCAGACTCCAAATCTGACTTCAAACCAGTGACAAGTGGAGTACCACAGGGTTCAGTCCTGGGACCTCTCCTGTTTGGTATCTACTTCTCTGAAGTACAGGCTAACACAGAAGGCCTCTGGCTAATGAAGTTCGCAGATGACTGCAAACTAGGAGCTATAGTCGTGGACATCCTACAGAGGGGTCTCACTGAGACAGATGCCTGGTGTCAGAGCCATGGCCTCAAGCTCAATGCCAAAAGGTGCATTGTTATCCCCTTTGGTAAAAACTCTGTACCCATGAACTATCACATCGGCAGCAGTCTTCTTAACACCAAATGTGTGATAAGAGACCTTAGGACCCAGGTGGGCAGTAGTCTCTCCTTTGATAATCACATTGCCACAGTAGTCAGGAAATCCTTCTACATGGCACACCACATCACAAAAGGGTTCTCATCCAGGAAAAAAGAGGTAATTGTTCCCCTCTACTCGACACTCATTAGACCCATTATAGAGTACAACGCCCCTTTTGGAATTTACCTCACAAGACATCTACAGCAGCTGGAAAGGCCACAGTAGTACCTCACAAAGAGAATTACTGGCGTCAAACAGATGCCCTACACTGATCATCTCAAAAAACTCCAGCTTTACTCTGTAGCATATTGCCTACTCCGAGGTGATCTCTTCCTAACATATAAAGCTATGTCAAAGCCAGAGCTGTTGGATATGCTACACCTAAAGAAATCCCAATCCCTCCAAGCTACATGCTCTAGGGACCTAAAACTTGTCACCACAATAAACAGGACTTGCTGGAGGGATAGATTCCTGTCCCAGAGACTTCCCATACTCTGGAACAGGCTACCTATCTATGTCAAGCAAAGTTCCTCATTAACACTCTTCAAGAAAAATCTTGATGAGTGGATGGCAAATAGGAAATACACCCCAGGGATCACTTCTGTGGGTCTGCTCGGCAGGGGCACAGGAAATTAACTTTCTTGGGTTGGCGTAAGCCAGGGAACTTTGTTTTCTAGGTTTACTTAGGCCCTTGGGCCGATAGCCTAGTACCTACCTATGAACCTTTGAAATTAATTTTAGGTATTAAAACTTGCTCAAACTATTTCATATTTGCAAAGTATGAAACAAGCCATTCAGAATGCTCTAAACAAATTTCTAAGTAACAGAAATATTCAAAACTATTATATATTAAAAGAAATAATTGAAAACACTACAGAAATGTTTGAAATAAGGTCTGAATCACGCAAAATATATAAAATAAGGGAAACAACTGCATTTTTTCACTAAGCACTACTTTTTCACATTAATCAAAACTATTCGAGTTGTCTGAAGTGTATGAAGTGTTTGCATGTTTGTGCAGTATTACAGTACAGTTATTTTGCAAAACAGCCATTTCAAAGCATATTTTATAAAGTACAGTATTTTGAAGAGTTTATTGTGTATTTGAATATTATTACAGGCACACTTAGCAGCTTGTTTGTATATAATTACAAGGGCCATATTTTTCAGTGCGTTTGGGCACAATTTGTTTGCATGTCAGACGGATTTCAAAAACTAGGCCCACTTGGGTTTGATACTAATATTGCAGAGAACTGAAGAGTGTTTGAGCATGAGAACAATATTGTCATACAGGCTGCATTTTCTGGTAAAGCTAACCATACAAAGGCATTTACTCTGCTTAATTTAGCTGGTTCAGAAACCATATAAAAGGTGTGTTCATTTGTGTATCCACCTGCTGTCTTTGCAGGAGAGGAAAAAAGCAGTCATATAGTTGTACCGGCTGAGTCAAAGGAAGACCCCAAGTGCTTAAAACATAAATTTAGAGAAATGTGTAACCCCCCCAAATGAAAGTTACAATGAAAAGGCACTTATTTTACACAAGGGATTAAAAGCCTTGTGAAACTTTTGCAGCATATATAACTGATTTCAGAGACAAAGGTAAAACGTGCAGATTTGGTGATTTAAGGGATGAGTTGATAAAAGACAGAGTTGTGTGTGGTATTAGAAGATGATGCTGTGAGAAAGATTTTGTTTTGTGACAGTGATTTAACTTTGAATAAGGCCATTGATATTTGTTAGATATATGAGCATGCAGCAACGCACACAAATATGCTTTCAAGTAAGAGATGCATGCTTCCAGCAACTTCTAAGGACATTGTTGATACTATGCAGCATGTGGTTAAAAGAAACAGGCCGAAGCACATGGCAGTAACTGTAAGCCCTGCAACAGTCACAGGGAAACCCTGTAGCTTTCTAGCAAATTCCAGAGCATGTACAGACTCAGTGAAGCAAAAGAGTGAATCAGCAAACTCAAAGAATGGGCCCACACCCATTTCTATAGACAACTGTCGTAATTGTGGAGGAAGTCACGAGCCTAAAAGGGAAAAATGTTTAGCTTTTGTTCAGCAATGTCACAGATGCAATAAGTGGAATCATCGCAAAAGTTTTTCTAAATCAAAAGGCATATATTCTTTTATTAATAGGGAACATTCCAAGAAACATGTTGATCAATTAGAAAGTTGTGACCCTACTTTTTATGTTGATGGTGTGTCAGTGCTTCATGAAACAGTCAATGCAGTAGATTTATGGGCAAAGAATGAATTATTTTGTACTGTTCAGATAAATGGAAAACCCAAAGAGCACAAAGTTGACACAGGTTCAAAGTGCAATGTTATGTCTGCAGAAACATTTGCTAGACTATGTGCTGGTGAGAAGCTTGTTTTGGCAAAGTGTGGAAAGCATGTTGCTTATGGTGGTGAAGAGATTAAAACTGAAGGCACAATAGTATTTTCGTGTTACTCTGCTGGGAGAAGCTTCAGCTTGTTATTTTATGTTGTCAAAAGGCATGCACAGTCAGTATTAGGGCTCAGAGACAGTTTGAAAATGGGACTGCTTTCATTTAATAAGTAAGTCCATCATGTTAATATAATTTCATCTGGTATAGTTTTGCTACCTATGCTCATCTTTTCAAAGACAAACTAGGCAAGCTTCCAGTTGTCTACTCCATGAAGTTAGACCCAGATATCAGCCCATTTGTGATGCCTGGCTGGAAAATTCCAGTAGCTATGCAGAACAGAGTCAAAGCCTAGCTAGATAAAATGGTGCAACAAGGTGTAATGTGTCCAGTTGAAGAACCTACTGAATGGGTATCTTCCATGGTGGTAGCTCATAAGAAAAGCTCAGATGATATCAGAATATGTATTGATCCATGAGATTTGAACAAAACACTGATAAGACCTCATCATCATCCAATACCTACAGTTGAAGAAGTTGCAGCTCTGATGCCAAATGCCACTGTTTTTGGTCTTAGATGCAAAGAGTTCATTTTGACAAATTTTGCTTGATCAGAAATCCTTATTGCTTACTATGTTCAGTACTCCTTTTGGCAGGTACAGATTTTTGAGAATGCAATTTTGGATAAATTATGCATGTGAAGTCTTTTAATGTGCAATAGAGCAAATGTTTTCTGAGTATCTGTGTGCTGTTATAGTAGATGATATTCTAATATGAGGTAATGGTGAAGCTGAGCATGACATAAATCTCAGGAATGTTCTGGAAAGAGCATGTCAAGTGAATCTTAATCTGAATCCTCAGAAGTCCAAGTTCAGGTTATGAGAAGTTACTTATGTTGGTGTTTTGTTTACCAGTTCAGGCTTACAACCAGATCCTTCCAAGCAAACAGCTATTCCTGAGATGTCACTTCCAGAAAATGTTCAAGCCCTTCAATGCTTTTTTGGCATGGTTAACTATCTAGGCAAGTTCATTCCAGGCTTAAGCCATCTAGCAGCATTGCTTAGAGAGATGACACAAAGATGTATCCTGGTCATGGTTGGAACAACACCAATGAACATATGATATCCTGAAACAGAGAATTGCCAATCCCCAACTCTGATACTATGATATTCACAAACCAGTTACTCTTTCTTGTGATGCTTTGCAATTTGGTCTTGGGGCAGTCAATTCTTCAAGAGGGTCAACCTGCTACCTATGTGTCCAGAATTCTAACCCAAATTGAGATGCAGTATGCTCAGATAGAGAAAGAGCTCTTGGCAATTGTGTTTGCATGTTCAAAGCTCCATGATTATATTTATGGTAGACCTATCCAGATCAAAACAGACCACCAACCTCTAGTCACTATTTTGGGAAAGCCTAGCCAGATTGCAACATATGATGTTGAGATTGCAGAAGTACAATTTCAAACTTGTCTATACAAAAGGTCCAAAAGTCATTGTTCCAAAGTCTTTGCAACAAGACTATTATATTACCATCTTGCATTGTGGCCAGCTAGGAACTGATTCTACCAAAAGAAGGGTGAGAGAACTAGTATTTTGGCCTTCTATGTCACAAGACATGGAGACATTACTTTCCTATTGTTCTGTATGTAATACTACAAACCACATCAACAAAAGGAACCACTTCGGCTAAACCAGATTCCTGAACTTCCTTGGTCAACAGTAGCCATCATCAATTTCGAATGGAATGGTCAACATTACTTGGTGTTGGTAGACTCTTATTCCACTTGGTTCAAGATTGACCTACTTCCTAACCTAGCATCCAATACAGTCATTACTGAGATGAAGCATCATTTTGCTGTCCATGATAGTCTACACAAAGTCATTTCTGACAATGGCACTCAGTTTACTAGCTAGCAATTCAAAAGATTCACCAAAGAGTGGGACTTTAACCATGTTACAAGTACTAGCAGTCAAATGGTTTGGCAGAATGTGCAGTTCAAAGTTCGAAACAGTTAAAAGAGAAGTCAAAACGAGACAGTAGGGATGTTTTCCAGAACCTCTTGAAACTCAGAAATATTTCTTGTGATAAACATCTTAGTTCACCTGCCCAGAGACGTCTGTCAAGACAGACTAGAACTACATTACCAGTTAGCAGTAGTTTATTGGTTAAAAGTGCTAAGAATAACAGATCAGGGAAAGCCCATCAGTTAAAGAAACACCTAGCCCAGAAGTCTTATGACAAGTCCAGCAAACCGCTCAACCCATTACAGGAAGGAGAGACATTGAGAATGCAAACATACAAAGGATATGATTGGATTGGAGTCATGAAGAGTGTTTGTCCAGAGCCGAGATTGTACATTGTAAGGGTCTATATTACCAGATCAAAAACCCGTTTCAGCGAACACCACAAGACCGACATGTATAGTGTGAACTAAGGTAACGGCAAACATTTAAAACTGTGAAACACAAAATGTCGAAGTGTCATGGTTGGCTCGTCTGTGGTATAGCTCCGTAAGGTAAGTTTGCGATAGTTACGGACCTTAGGGTTAGGGTGCGGGTTAAGGTAATTGCATAGATAGGTAATGTAAGTAATTTTAGTGTAGGGTTAGAAGTAGGGTTTTGTAAAGTGTATGTGTGTGGATTATTTGTTTTGTTTGGGTATATTTCTGTAGGGTAAGTGTGCGATAGTTACGGACCTTAGGGTTAGGGTGCGGGTTAAGGTAAGTGAATAGATAGTAATGTATGTAAGGTTTAGTGTAGAGTTACAAGTAGCATTTGGTTAGTGTATGTATGTGTTTTATTTATTATGTTTTGGTATGTAGTATGTAGCGTGCGGTGGTGTTGGCCGACTATGATGATTCAAGATTTGAAATTTCGCGGTTTAGGGGGTTCGGCGTATTTGCGGTTTGTGCTATACTTGTTGGTCTTGTGGTGCTCGCTGAAATGGGTTTTTGATCTGGTAATATAGACCCCATTGTAGAATCACTAGGAGTAGAGTTTAGGCAGAATTGGAAACATCTGATGCTGGTATCCAAGCCTGTACCACAGCACCTAGCCTGTTAGAAAGAGTCTTTATCTCAGAGTGAGTTATCCAGCATTCTAGTTTCAGAGGACGTTCCAGTAAATATCCCTGTTCCTAAGATGAATACTGAAGTTCCTGATGCAAGTCATTCACAGAAGACTGTCCCTGTTGCTAAACCCAGTTCTGAATACTATATTACTAGATCAGGTCGTATTTCTAGACCATGTTACAGATACACAACTTGGACATGTACATTGCATTTGTTTCTGATGTCTGTATTATTGTAGGTCTTATTCCAATGTCATTTCATTGATGGCAATCTATTTAAAAGACAGGATATAGATCAATATATGTGTACAGCTTTAAGAAGCTTTCTAGGGGCTTGCACAAGTGTATAAATACTGAGCATGCGTGAGCCTTCCTGCCATTTTATAGTTAGCTGTTGAGATGTAAGCGTGTATATCTGTGTAGTCTGTCAGTTAATCAGTCTGTTTATATTTTGTAATGCTGCTACCCATCCTGATGTGTTTCTATGTAATAAAGCATTTAAACAAACTACCCCGCCTGTTCGTCATCTTAACTAGAGAGGGACAAGTGACAAAACCTGCAGACGCCATGGTATTTGTTCTTAGCTGCCAGATTATTTCTCTTTTATCTAAGCGTGCCTCCATAAAAACATTTAACATCATTGACTATCTACTCAATAGCAGTAAACAGGAATCTATGTCCTTCACAAGCTTAGATATGCCTAGTCAAAGCCTCAAAACATTGGTTGATTTATGCTTCCTAATATCCAATAAATGCTAGTAAATCCTTTCCTTTAGTTTCCTCAAAGTTTTCCCTATATAAAATGCTGAACAATTTTCACAATTTGCTAAGTACACCAGTTGTTTAGAACCACAAGTAAAATACCCTTAATTTCATATCTTTGATTGTTTATTATAAAATTGTCAGTCTTCTTAATAAACAGGCATTGGGTACATCTTCCGCATTTTTACAGTCCTGCTTTCATGAAATTGTTAAATGCATTATGTGGAATCAAAATCTTATTTCTGTAATGGTCTATCCTTCTTTTTTACCAGACTTCAGCTAACACCAATTCATCCATTATGAAACGATTCCAATTCTTGTAAATACTACCTAGTGAAGCTTTACTAACTAATGAATATGTAGTTATAAATGCATTCTTACTACCACTAGAAGTACCAGTATCACTATTTTCCTTGTTAAGAGCATACTTAATTTGCTCATGTGTATTAATTAATAAATTATATCTGTTATTCCAAAGCACATCTCTAATCTCCAAAATGAATTTCTCTGGATACGCTCTGTGTTGGAACATCTCCTTTAATGTTTCACACTTCTGTATAAAGGTGTCCATTTCATAAACAATCCTGGCAAGGCAAACAAATTGGCCTTTTACTACTGCCTTTTTTTGATGCACGGGGTGCCTATGTACAACTATTCACAGAAACTCTGTACAAGCATATTAATAGCTGCATAGAGGCAGCTGTTCTCACCAGGAGGAAGTACAGAATTAACTCAGAAAGCAAGCCACCTTGGTGAAATCACAAAATCAACAGGCTGTATAACAGAAGGAAGAAAATCATGGCAAAAATTAGGAGGTGCAGTACCCAGCAGGAAAAAAACACTCATCAGACTAAACAAACAACTTAGAGGACAAGTCAACCAAAGTCAAGTTTGAGGTAAACATACCCTCCCACACCAAGGACAACCACAAGAAATTCTTTAGCTATGTCCGCAACCTCAAAGGCAATACACAATTGTGTGCAGAGCGCATTGTAAATGGAGCTACCTATACTGAGCTAGAAGATGTAGCAAACCTAATGGCTGACAAATTCAGCACAAATTTTACGCCCTCTCCCTCCTCAACCTTCCCTCAGGAAACACTATCAAATATAACTCCCCTTGCTATCACTAGGGAACAGGTCCTCAATGCTCTCCCTAAGGCCAACAACACTGCATTAATGGGTCCAGACAATATCCTAGGGTGCCTTCTAAATAGCATGAAACATGATCTATCATGCCATCTGGAATTACTATTTAACTGGAACCACTAAACAGGTTTTGTGCCTCATGAATGGAGAACAGCAAAAGTCATCTCCCTGCACAAAGGAGGGCCAACTACAGACCCTGGAAACCACAGGCCCATACATCTCCCTAGTCTTATATGCAAAGTCATGGAAAGAAGTATCATGGAAATGATCAATAATGATTTAGTAAACCACCAGTGACTGGACCTAACCCAGTGTGGTTCTGTCAAGGGCAGGTAATGCCTACTCATCCTGGTGGACTTCTTTAAAAAGGTCACCAAAACAATGGATGAAGGCAAAATGGTTCACACTGCCTACTTTTGACCTGCCCAAGGCATTTGACACAATACCCATTTGGGCATTGTTGACAAATTAAAGATGTTAGGTAGAAACCTGTACGTCTCCCCATGGATAGCAAACTGGCTCACATACAGGACCCAAAATGTTAGAATTAGGGAGCCCACCTCTACAAAGAGGCCAGTGACAATGTGCTGGAGGGATAGGTTCCTGACCCAGAGACTCCCCAGACTCTGGAATAGACTGTCCATACATATCAAGCAGAGCACCTCTTTGGCCCTCTTCAAAAGGAACCTTGACGATTGTATGGGAGAAAGGAAATTCACCCCGGGGAACACGTCAGTTGCCCTGCTAAACAGGGGTCCAGGAAAGTAAATGGTGTAGGAAGAAATAGCCTGGGAATTGCTATGGATAGGCTTGTATAGGCTCTAGGGCCGATAGCCTAGGACCAACCTATGAACCTATGAACCTATAAGTGGAGTTCCTCAGCGATAGGTCCTTGGAGTGCTCCTTTTTTGGCATCTACTTTTCCGAAGTTAAGGCCAATGTCAATGGTGTCTGGATGACTAAATTTGCAGGTGATTGCAAATTAGGAGCTGTCATTGAATCCCACATCAACACAAATGCAGGAAAGGCTGACACATGCAAACAACTGGTGTCAGAGTCATGCACTTTAACTAAATGCCAAGAAATGCATAATAGTATCCATTGAGAAGTCATCCACCCCTGGTAACTATCATATTGATAACGCACCCCTTACAGTTGTCTCAGTAGTCAGGGACTTAGGGAGACACATAGACAGTAATCTAGCCTTTGACCATCATGTGTCTACAGTAATGAGGAAATCATTCTGTGTTGCACAACTTATAAACAATAATATACCTCTTAACTGCCCAGATTTTCACGGATTGTCCAGATTTTTGCCCCAAAAAATGTGTGGTTTTCTGGTAAATCGTTGAGGATTAAAGTCACTAAATAATGACGAACATTTGAGTTTCAGACTTCATAACATTCTGAAATTGTATGCTAACACAAAACCTTTTATTCTAGCAACTTTCTAACTTTTAACAGCAATATTTAAAATTTGACCCTATTTGTTGGCCTTTGTCCCACATTACTTTTGGCTTTGTCTAAATTTCTTGTGCTAAGAGGCTGAAGGCTATGAGTATAGCATCTAGGTCCAACAAAGTCATTGTTCCACTGTATTCAACATTCATCAGACCTATTATTGAGTACAATATTCCCTTTGGTATGTACTTAAACAAGCATATCCAACAACTGGAATGTCCACAGAGGTTCCTCACTAAAAGAATACAGAGTGTAAGTAAAATGTCCTATGCAGGCTGCCTCAGGACTCTATCCCTGTATTATGTCTGCTACAGACTGTTGAGGGGAGAGCTATGCCTGGCACAGATCTCCCCTCAACATATCAACAAAACAAACAGCATAGAATTAACCATTTTAAAGACTTAAACCTTGCCTCTAATATAAACAGGACCTGCTGGAGAGACAGGAATGTATCACAGAGACTTCCCTGTCTCAGGAACAGGCTCCGCATCCATGTGAAGCAGAGTTACTCCCTAACTGAATTCAAGTGCAACTTGCACAATTGGATGGGGAAAAGGAAAATCATCCCTGGTTTGGCAGCTATATCTCTAATAGACACAGGCAACTGAAAATGGTTCATTTCCCAGGCCCCAACTTGTAAATGTTTCATCTCCTAAGCCCCTGCTTACAGTTATCAAGGGTACTAGAACTTGTCACAGATTTGGATGCATGGCTAGGCTTAAAAAAGCTGTTGTCATCATTAGCCTAGTAAGCACCTATGAACCAGGCTGGATAAGAAGAAGGGTATAGTTTGTTGCCTGCCAGGGACAAGAAAATGCCAGATCATGCATGATTGCAGGTCACTTGCTACCAAGTACCAGTATGACTCATTCATAGTCCATGTGGATGTGAATGACTTAAATGTATCTCCTTGGACTATATGAAGTGAGATATGATTGAGGTTTGAGCCTAGCATTGAGCAGGATTCTACCATCTCTAAGGATGATGCCACTATACCAACATAAAATGATTGCCTTTAATAATTGACTTACCTACTGGTGTCATTCTAAAGGGGACCAATACTTGTCAGCCTAGGAGGACATGGCTGACAGGCCATGATGTTTTTCCAGGAACAGTCTTCACCTGTTATCAGTAGGCTTTTGGATATTGGCCAAAAATCCATCCTTATCACCCATATAGTGATATTTGTAGGCATTGCCAAGCAGATAAACCTTCCAGCATAGGTGTCTCTAAACACATAAAGGATAAGTATACCTCAAGACTGGTCAAACAATATGACATGCTTGACCTATTCCACACCCAACTAACCATGGAAAAAATCCATTACCATATTCTTGCTACCTACAGTCCTCCTACCATGAACCAGGAAACCCATACATCATACCCAAAGTTACTTGAATCACTCACCATCCTGCCAAATACCATATCATGGGTGATTTTAACTCCCCCTCCATTAACTGGGAGGCATACATGACCACTAACATGCAGGCCCAAAGATTTCTTCACTTTGTAAACTCAAATGCCCTGGAGTAGCAAGACTAAACTCCTACTAGGGGAACAAATATCATAGATCTGGTACTCTTAAATATAGAGAGTGCTGTACCCCCATCCCACAAGTGTGATATCCTCATAGGTAACATCAGATCAAAAAGCAGTCTTCTTTGAAATAAAGGTAAACCTAGATCCCTCACCTGGCACCAAAAACTATAAAATCTTTTCTACGGCAAACTACCTCTTATTAAGTCATGGCATAGCTACCATCCTAGCTCCCACAAACCCAAAATACACAGAAGCTTATGCAGAGTAATAGACAAAAGCCTTGCATAGAAATGTCAGTACCAGACTGAAATAAGCCCAGGCCAACCCAAAAAACAAGCCACCCTGGTGAATCTCTCGTATTAATAGGTTGTTAAACAAAAGAAAAAAGATCTTGTCAAGAAGTAAGAAGAAATGTGCATAGCAGAGCAAAAGGATCCCCATTAGTATTAACAAGTAAATCAGGGAATTTTTCAAGACTTTAAAGTAAAAATAGCCTCCAAGGCTAAGGATAACCATAAAGAATTTTCAGTTATGTCCACAGTCTTAAGGGCAACACCCAACAATGTGCAGAATTTGTTGAAGACATCATCTATACTCAGCCAGAAAATATAGCAAATATGCTGGCCGATAAATTCAACTAAAAGTTCACTTCCCCATCACCCCCAGTTCTCCCCAAAATTACCCTTCACTACTCTCCTGCCAATTATCAACAAAGAACAGGTTGCCAATGCACTCTCTAAAGCTAAAAACATGGCTTCAGTGGAGCTCCATGACATACCAGGTTTCATCTTAAACAGCTTGATTCAGGACCTATCAAGTCCATTAGGATCTCTTTTTAACCACTGCCTTCAGACGGGTTTTCACCCAGTAGAGTGGAAGACAGCAGCTGACATACCAATGCATAAAGGGGGATCATCAACTGACTCAGGAAATTACAGACCCATAAGTTTTACTAGTCTTATATGTAAGGCTATAGAAAGAATAATCATGGACTTGATAAATAATGACATAGGAATCTAATAAACACTGGACTTGACCCAATTCGGCTTTGTCAAGGGCAGGTCATGCCTACTAAATCTGGTGGACCACTTTGAGAAAGTCTTTAGGGCCATGGATGATGATAAAACAGTGTATAGCACCTACCTTGGCCAAGGCATTGGACAAAATTCCACACTCGAGTATTATAAATAAACTAACAAAACTGGGAATAAATACTGCATCACCAAATAGATATCCAGTTGGCTTATGGACAGGACACAGAGTTAAAGTGGTTGAATCCAAATCCAGAAAGAGGCCAGTTACTAGTGGTGTGCCATAGGGTTCAGTGGTAGGACCAGTCCTGTTCATAACATACTTCTCTGAAGTCAAGGCTGAAGTGGAAGGCCTCTGGATGACAAAGCCTGCCAATGAATGCAAGCTGGGAGCAATAATATAATCCCCCAGTGATATAGGTATGCTTTAGGATGATCTACAGCAGGCAAATTATTGGTTCCAGTGCCATGGCCTAAAACTAAATGAGAAAAAAATGCATTATCATACTATCTGGGAAGTCAAATACCCTTGCAAATTATGACATTAATAGCATACCTATTAGACCCATTATAGAGTACAACACCCCTCTTGGTATGTACCTCACAAGACATCTACAACAACTGGAAAGGCCGCAAAAATACCTTACAAAGAGGATTACTGGCCTCAAACAGATGCCTTACGCAGAAAGACTCAAAAAACTCCAGCTTTACTCTGTCACATATCGCCTACTCAGAGGCGATCTCTGCCTAACATACAAAGCTATGTCAAACCCAGAGCTGTTGGACATGCTCCACTTAAAGAAATCTTAATCCCTCCGAGCTATATGCTCTAGGGACCTAAATCTTGTCACCACAATAAACAGAACATGCTGAAGGGATAGATTCCTGTCCCAGAGACTTCCCATACTCTGGAACAGACTACCTATCTATGTCAAACAGAGCTCCTCATTAGCATTCTTCAAGAAAAAATCTTGATGACTGGATGGGTAATAGGAAATTCACCCCAGGGGTCACTTCTGTAGTTCTGCTTGACAGGGGCAAAGGAAAATAATTTTCTTGGGTGGCGAAAGCCAGGGTACCCTTTTGACTAGGCTTGTATAGGCCCAAGGGCAAATAGCCTAGTACCTACCTATGAACCTATGAACCTATACTCCTAAGAGCAGCCTAGTACCTACCTATGAACCTATGAACCTATACTCCTAAGAGCAGACTCAGAGGTGAAAGATCTAGGTACATAGATAGATAGTTGCCTGGACTTTGACCACCATGTGACCACAGTGGTGAGTATGTGGCACAGCTTATAAGTAAATGTATAGCATCCAGATCCAAGGAAATTATAGTACCCGCTGTACTCAGCCCTTTTTAGACCAATAATCTAGTAAAAACAATGCACCATTTTGCATGTACTTGACTAGGTACTTAACAGCTGGAGTGACCTCAAAGATTCTTCACAAAGAAAATGCAGGGTGTAAACAACATGTCCTATGCAGATAGACTAAAAGTTCTATCCTTTTACTCTGTCTCCTACTAACTATTAAGGGGTGACCTATGCCTACCCTACAAGGCATTCACAAATCTAGCCCCAGTAGAAAACATCCACAAGACAAATGGCATGAGGGTCACCCAATCAAGGGATCTAAACCTAGTTAGTGACTTAAACAAACCATGCTGGAGAGACAGATATGTGCCTCAGAGATTACCCTATCTTTGGAACAGGCTTCCTCTTCACATTAAACAGAACCGTTTTCTAGCCCTCTTCAAATGCAATTTGGATCAATGATGGGGAATCACAAACTCATATTGCAGTAGTGCCTATGTCCCTTATTGACAGGGGCAATCTGTAAAATACTCACGGCATAGGCATAAACCTATGCCATTCTCTTGTCCCTAGGGGCCATATGTTGGGTAAAATTAGATTATATTGGCTAGGTTTGCCATATATTAGGTACAATCAGATTATACTGGATAGACTTCTAAGGATCTTGTGCTGTTAGCCTAGTAATCTCTTATCAAACTATGAATGTATGAACATCAATATCATCATGTGGGTGTAGTCATACAAGAAACCTTTACAAACAATGAAATTAAAACATCAAAAAATTAAACAATATTCATTGCTTTTCAAAACTACTTGCAGCTTTAACATCAGGATTACAACTGTGAATGAAGTTAACTGCAAACCAGTCCACAGATGCAAAGCTGGAGATTTTCCCATTATTTTTTTATTTCCTGCTTTGTCTCTAACCTATACATTTCTTTAGACTTCTCCTGTTTATATCACAGTATTATTTCTGTTTCCACAAATTTCTTTCCAGTACTTCTTTGACTTTATGTTTCTTTTTATTTATTAGCATTGTAGTTGATGAAGTTAATTTGCTTTTCAGCCTTCTGCCCATCAACTGTTGAGCTGGTGAAAGGCTAAGTCCTGCAATGAGATATTCTGGAATTACAGACCTGTAAGACGACAGCCCTCATAATGTTTGCTTCAGCTCTTTTTCATGAGATTCTTCACTGTTTATAGTGTTTTTGTCTTGTCCACTAAACTAACAGTAGTATGAACTGAATTTTGCATGTCTGAATTACCGTTCTTGCAGAAGTCTACTGACGTCCTGACAAGTGTTCTCTGGGCATTTGCCAAATATGACAACATCTGATAGCACCCATTTCAAAAATAAACACTGTAATTCACTAAAGACGTTTTCACTTGTTTGGTCAGTTTCATAATTTTGAAGAAGGTGGAATAATAACCAAGACATAGGCGACACATGGTTCCTTTGACCTAGAACAAATCTGTAACTTTGTATGTTAGCAGTTCTTTAGGATTGCTGGTGTGTATGCACCATAAATGGCAAATTTATTTTATTTATTTATTTTATTTTACATTTGTTGACCGGGCTAGTCTAGCTGGATATATGTCCATTTTCAGTAGAGGCCCGGGGAGAAAAGCTCCACTAGTTGAAACAAGTATCATCATAAAAAAGGCATTAAATGTTACATTATAAAAATAAGAAAATGATATGGCACAATGCTGTACTAAGCTGAGTTGTTGATCTTGACCAAAGCATATATCTTTCATTCTTTCGCACTTTACTTTTTCAAGATTTGACTCATACATTTTATGAAGTATTTGTTTCCTCACTTGATTAGAATCTGTTATTTTGTGAATTTTGAATATCGAATATCACCCCCTGGAAACAACTTATTTTTCCCATTAAATGCTAAATTCAGTAGTGGCCCTTATGTTGTCCAGGTGTCTAAAACACCACTCTGCTTGTTTTTCCACCTTCAGATGTGAACTCTAATTCTGAAGTAGTATAGGAATTTTCTTTATTACTAAAAAGTAAAATAAAACAAAATGACATTCTAGACTTCATACATGCATGTGCTACTAGTTACTCTCTGGCAAGGGCAGTAATGTGTCACATTTTGATTATGCAAATCTGGGTACAATAAGCAGGGAAGAGACAAGACCAAGATTAAGGAAAAATGGGGAATGGCCATTGCTGCATGGTGTAGATAAATTTGTATTCTCTTAATATTTGTTGCCCAGTGCATTGAGATTTCACCAGCTGTGTACTGTATTATTAGCTGTCATTAATAAACTGTTGTGGTCATACCTCTTTATCTCTTAATAGAAGAAATCTGGATAAAAGCAAAAATAAGGAGGGGCAAAGGCCCCAAAACAGAGACATTCAGAAAGTTGCTAGAATAACATATTTTGTGTTAGCATGCATTTTCTGAAGGATATGAAGTCTAAAACTCAAAAGTCTGTCATTAAGTGACTTCAATTCTGAGTGATTTGCCAGAAACCCACAACTTTTGTGAGGAACAGATGAAAAATATGAAGCAAAAATCTGGACATTCTATGAAAATCTGGAAAGTTGAAAGGTATGACTGTGGTAAAACAAGACATTTTACTTTACTTCACATAGATAGATAACTTTATCAATTGAACTGGCAGACAGTTGAATAATATTAAGACTCTGTATAAATGCCATTCGTCCTTTCCCTGACCATTTCATAATGAAAACCTGATGAATTTAACTTGAGGAGCTTGCCTGCCAAGGTTTGTAATTAAAACGTTTGAGAACTACTTCGAATACATTTTTCAGAAACACTAAAAAAATTCAAGTGGCAATCAGTCAACATCTGGGATTTCAGGGATTTACAGTAGTAAGTACGGGTTGCATGATTCAGCAGTTTTTTTTTTTTCATTTGGTGTTATGGCAGAAAGCCCACCGCACAATTGATTGTTTGTATCTGTATATGCATTTCAGATATTAAACTTATAGCTGTGCTTAGAACTGAAAGTTCCAGTAGAACATAGAAATGTTTGAACTTAATCGCAGATTTTACTTGCTCACTGGTGCTTGTATTACTGCAATGCATGCACACTTACAAGACCATCTTTTAATTTCCTCCTGAACAGAAGTATATAAGGATGCAACTTAAGGAACATCTCACAACGCAAGCTGTTTGTAAATGCTCTGCTTCAAGTCACATAAAGTAATCTCCCTAATCTCTGACACGTACTACCTATCACTTTCACTATAGCATCTCTTCTGGGTCTATATTAATTCATCAAAGGTTCAATTCAGCGAACCTTTCTTCATCAAAGCATAACCATCAAATGTCATTTCAGTGAATGTTCTCATCAAACAAAAATTTAAACAGGGAAACTAAGCACTTGGCCAATACAACACCAGAACAGACACCATAGTATGTAAAATCCATTTTCCACCCCCCCCCCCAACTATATATACCAACTCTGAGATCGCACTACAGTGGGGAAATGGAGAATTTGTGTTGCTGGCTAACTGCTTCCTTATCCTCTGTGAATTTTTCACAGATATGAACATTCACTGAAATGAACATTTGATGGTTAGGGTTCAATGAAGAAAGGTTCACTGAAATGAACCTTCGATGAATTAATATAGACCCCATCTCTTCTTTAACTCCTAACATATTGCTACCCTAACTGATGTAAATACTGTGCATAGTAGTTTCAACTATCTTCTTAAAGCATTTTTTTTCTTTTTTTAGCTCTCCTTTGCTCTTGGGGTGTTCTTTTATTGCATAAATTATTTATTTATTTGTTTATTTCTACTTGATGTCAATTCACATCCTAGGCTGTGACTGAACTTGGTCTGATGGGATCAGTGCTCTTCCTCACTTAACAAATTGCATATTGTATAAACAAAAATAGATAAATAAATAAATAAATAAATAGACACACAGGCACATAGACAAAATGCAGCCATACCTCTCAACTGTACAGATTTTCGCAGAATGTCCAGATTTTTGCCTCATATTTTTGGTCTGTTTTCATAAAATTATGGTTTTCTTGCAAATTAGTGGCAAATCATTAAAGACTGAAATTTGAAAATAATGATGGACATTTGAGTTTCAGACTTCATACCCTTCAGAACATTGTTATTCTATCAACTTTCTAAGTTTGTATGAGCAGTACTGAAAAAATTTCCCTGTTTTTGGGTCCTTGTCCCAGTTTTATATATGGCTTTGTCCAGATTTCTTGCTCTAAGAAGTTGAGAGGTATGATGCACACACATAAGGCAGGTTTTGCGCACACAGACACACATTCACATGCACATATGCTGACACACAAATACACACATAGATATTCACATGCACGCATGCTAACGAGCATGCACACATGCATATACATGTATACACAAACACACACACACACACACACACACACACACACACACACACACACACAAACTGACACACACATGCACATACATTCACGTGCACACAGGATAAAATGATCACAAAAGGATAAAGGTGTCGAATGTATGACAAAAAAATATAGTAATAACCACAAATGACCTCCCTGGGTCAGGCATAAGAAAAATGTATTTAATAATAACCAACAAATGAATGCAAAACAAAGGTAAGCACTTTCACAGCAAATAGCTGCTTCATCAAACCATAAAATAGCCCTAAAACATTACATTCAGCAGCCAATCAGAGCAAGGAAGCAAATCATATTATGCAGCAATTCATAAAAAAACAAAGTAATAGTAAAGAAACTAACCAATCATTTTAATGAGTTAAACCTCTGCTATTGAGCATCTGTTTGAGGGACACGTTTAGACCTGGTGTCTGTCCACTTTTAAATTAACAATCCACTTTAAATCACTGAATTTTGTTCTATTACCAATATCACCACCCCTCTGATTTTTTCTAATTATCTCCAACACTGCAAACTTGAAGATATGATCATAACCTCTTTCTGAGGCATGTATGGAGTCAAGGTGTCACTGTTGCAACAAAAATCACAGAGTACAAAGGGAGCGGCCCACCAAAGCAGGACTACAAAACACAATAGAGAAGATGTTACGGCAATACACGAATGTAAAATACTGTAAAACTATGCAGGAGAGGAGTAAGATGATGCGCCAAATTGCATCAGTCCTGACAACATCAGTGTGTGAGCAGTGGACCTGTACCATAATGTGAATGTCACTAAAAAGGAAAATATAATACCATCAAGGTGCGACAGCCTGTTAATTAATTTCACTTGGTAGTATATCCTCAGTTCCCGAGCATGGGTAGCCATAGAAGGCTTCAATGTAAAATGTGTCATGAAACAAACACATCAGAGTAACGCAGCACAATTGAAGATTGATAGCAAGAAATGAAAAATAAGCTGCAAGGGAATTGAACCCTTGACTTTTTTTCAGTGATGTTCCCCATACTGGGTCATTAGCAAAGGGAGCCAAAGAAGGAGGCAGAGAAAAAGATGTCATAAAATGCACATATAAGGAGAATGTAGCACATTTACAGACTGATAGAAAAGAAAAATAGATTTCAAAGGCAGCTTATGACTTTTTTAGTGGTATCCCCTATACTGGTGAATTAGCAGGGCAATCCAGAGTCAGAGTAAAAGGTGTCATAAAACAAACATATCAGGGGAATGTAGCACATATGTAGCCTGTAAACCATCATACAAGTCTCAGGGCATTAAAGAATCCCACCACTGCATTAACACACAACATATCATTTCATGAGTAGACTGAGCCATCAAAATAATTAGACAAAAAGTGTTATCTTTACTTTATTTCAGATTTGCATGATGATGCACAGCCTTGCTTAGCTCATTTAAGTGACTGATGGTGACATCTATAGAGCATGACAAGGACTGGGCTTCATTTTTGAAATAGGACGAGGAGTGCCATTTCTTGTTGGTTATTCGTCAGTATCTATATTTCTGTCTGAGACCTATCATGCAATCTGTGAGCACAGTAAGATGTTTTATATATACAACTTTTTAAGGAAGTTCTGTAGTATATAACAGTTGGAAATGGGAGTATAGAGTAGAGATTAAAATGGGAAGCAAGCTGATGGTTGAACACAAGACAGGCAAATAGGGAATGATCAGGATGGAGGTGGAAGAGAATCGTATCTTAAAAAATTCAAACCCAAAATGTACTTATTTAATGGCTTCAACTGTAAATGATGTGTCAGAAAATTGCACTTTTTAGAATAACACATGAACCATGTTTACATCTGTCAAATAACTGGAAAATTGAGAGGTATGAATGGGAGTATGCTTTTGTGGAACAGGTGCCCATTTTATTTATTTATTTATTTATTTATTTTCAGGGGGGAAACTTGGGGAAGAAAGTCAGGAAATTAAGAGATCGGAAAGGGGAGATTAAATAGCAGGGAAATACAGACATTTCAAAGAAAGATAGTTCACAACCTATTTCTCATAAACATACATTTTCAAATCATATACAACACCTATGTTCTCCACACAACCCTCTCACACTATACCCCATCATACTTATAGCTATTGAATCCAGGCTAAAGCCAAAAATAACTAGTAATAAAATACTCCATCTAGGATATAACATAATTAAGTCAGACAGACTAACAAAAAGAGGAGGTAAATCAGCAATCATTTTTAAAAAACATCCCACAAGTAAATCAATGTAGGACTAAACATTCCTCCTGGAAACAACCTAGCCACAACTGAAGAAGTCCTTCAGTGGCTGTGTCACAATATAAAACAAGAGTCCATAATCCTAGGTGACACAACACTGACTGGAAAGAAATAACAAATACCTCACCTGACCTAAATATATTCGGATTCTCACAACTATTAACTTTCACTACCGGGACCCACAACACATCTAGCAAAGAAATCACACTGAACTGGACTGGATTATTTCAAATAAGCCTCACAACATAAATGCCACTGGAACCTTATCAGACAGTATTAGTGACCATCTACCCACCTATGCTATCAGACAGTGGCTAAACTTTCAGACATAGGTAATATAAAAACAAATCCATAATCTGCAGAATTTCAACCCTGAACAGTTTATAACAACTCTAAAGCAATATAATTAGAACTGCCTAAAACCATTACCACTAGATGAAGCACTTATTCATTTTAACCATATTTTCCTGACCATCTTAAATAAGCAGGACTCACTCAGAAACAAGAGTCAAATACATTCCAGCACCCTGGTTACCAAAGAATACTAAGCAACTACTATTAAATAGAGACTGGGCCAAGAAAACATATACAAAAAATAAAACTCAGTTAACACTACAGCATTATAGATAGCTTAGAAATCTCACCAAAAAACCCAGATACTTAGTGACAAGAAAGAATATTTTCCAAACCTACAAAATACCCACCAAAAAAAACTGTTATGGCATTCCTTAAAGTCATTACTCAGTTCCACACAACCCACTATCCCCCAACCTACCATAACCTCTAAATACCCAGGTAATGCAGAAACTCAATTCAGCATCCAATTTTTAAACTATATCTTATCATTAACCAAACAAAACTCCATCTCACCCCTCACTATTCCACACCCCCCTACTAACAACAAAGTACGCTTTAAACTTGATAGTGTACCTCTGCCATTACCTGACGGGTGACAAAACTGTCACCACCAGTTGCACTGTTAACACCAGGTACCACAGTACCACTCTCCAGTGCACAGCTACCTGATATGTTTTGCACAGGAAGGGCAGGCAGCAACTGTGGCAGGCTGTGACCAGATGTTTTGGGTGCCTCTGGTTGTCATGGTGGTGGTGGTAGTACTACTGCTTCCACCTGTGGGAAGACAACTGGTATTGTCAGTGAATTAGGTGCAGGTTGCTGTGCTGATGCATATAACAGTAACAGAAATTGAAAGAAACAAAACAAAAAAAAAATCAATGTATGAAAGAGAAAAGTTGGCGTCAATGAGGGAAGGGGAAGAGAAGTTCAAAAATAATAAATATTTGCATTCTACATTAAATTGATACTGACAGTGATACAATAAAGCACAATAACCTTTTAAGAGAAGAACTCACACAGGTTTACTTTCTACAAGCCATCCTTACATGCAGTCTGACATAAGAGAATAAATGCAAGAGTTATTTATCAAGACAACACATCTTGACCAATGATGCTACTTGAGTTTTGACAATCAGAAACTGTACATATACATACTAAATGTGTATATGTTAAAATAAATATTCTTAGCATAGGTGATAGAAAAGGAACAGATACTTTTATTGTATATTGTGAAATGCCCAGCATACTATTACTATCTATGGATATTACATATATGGACCTTGTAATGGTGCATTGATATTACTTCGACAAAAAATATACTTTGCCATGACAACACATTTATTTTTTTGGGGGGGGGGGATGTATGCACGTCGATGTAAACAGAAAGCGTACTTCTAACATTGCAGAATCACATTACTACTTTTGAGCTAGACCAATACTGACTAAGGTACTGCTATCTAAAAGTTATACAAAATTATTTTGAATGGCTGCAACTGTTGCAATGCCGATAAAGATATTTTTCATGACAGCATATATACTAATTCTGATGCTGTCTTAGGTGCTCTGGTCTGCTCCTGTGCATCTCCTTCTTCCTTTTGATTTCTCCAGGGCTAGAGACCTAAACACGGCATAATGAGAAATCGGATGGTGGCATGCAGTAGTAAGTTATTCATTTAACTAAAAGCTGGTATATTTATAGTACTGAGGTTGTGGCTGTGCCCTAACTTCACCTTACCATTGGCTGAGGAGGACAGGCTTGCATCAACTTACTTCACTCAAGTGGTGATGGCTCTGTTCACCTGGGCATGGGATGCCAGTAGCATGGGTGGCAGCTTTAGCTAAACTATTACAGGTATCAGCCTTATATTGTGACCCAGTATAGCCCTCCTACAGAAGGCATCATCTGTAATGCTTATAGAGAATGTCCAACAAAATCTTGGACGATTCCTTGCACCCCCTCAATGCACTAAAAGGAGCACTATATGTACCTTCTCCAGCCATAACTTGCTCACTTTCAAAGATCTCTGAAAAAAAAAGCAGAGAATGGGTGCCCAAAAGAGTTTTTATATGCCATGGCCTTCACACAATGACAGGCACCAAGTGGCAACTCATTTGCCCAATGTATGACAAACTAATCAAATATAGACATTGTATTATGATTGTGTTACCAGTGACAGTTTAAGGTGTGAAAAATGGTAGCCCTCAATCTCTCTACTTGCTAATGAGAATGAATCCTCAACAGAGATTCCGTCTTCAGATGGTTAATTATTGCATGGCAGTTCTCTTCACCCCAATATAACTGGCTTTCAGCATGTACTCAGCATGTACACAGAGCTTCCCGCAGGTACTCAGGAACGTGCTTGGCATTGTGTAGTAATCTTCACAATGTTTATCAGATTTGCTTGCCGCATAAGCCGAGCAATTCAGAAACAATAATGAGATATGCTCTAATTATCATAATCATCTCACTCAGAAGGGTGAATTTATATGATGTAAGAATGATGTGAGTCATGGAGACTTACTGTGTTAAGGAAGAAAAAAAATGTGAAAGGCTTTTGAATTCTGACTGCAGATTTTGTCAAAAGCTTTCTTTCTCGGTCAGATACTTTACTTCCTTGTACCTGTGCAAATCATGGAAACTGTGCCCTGCCCTTTGTACATTGTTATGTGGGCTGCCTATGTGTAATGCAAAGTGTGGCCAAGGTATGCATAGGTAAGCATGGGCCAGTATTTTTGCATTCATCACTTCTACTGTAGTGTATGTGCTTAACTCTTGTATAGTTATGCTGTAAAGGAATGTGCAGTCCACTGTCTCTTTGCTTGTGCCACAATACACTGTACCCGATTCTGTCTTGCATGGTCATTTCCTGCTGTTGACTCCTCCTCTAATTGCTCACCTGTCTCACCTACCACTTCCTGTGGTGCTGAGAAATAATGGTCCTTCTTGCTGTAACTACTTCCTAACTAAAACATTATGTAATAAAACAAACACTTTCAGTATTTTTGCACACATGGCAGGGTCATATTACAGGGCACCTCCAGCTGTATCTAGACAGTGAAAGCATGACTTCAGCAGTCCAAGTACATGCTCTACAATATTTCTGGATTGCAATACTGCCTGGTTATACCCCCTTGTTTGGTATGATTGTGTAGGGGTTGGGAGGGTGGCCTAATGGTTACGGTGTTTGCTTTACAAACACAAGATGCAGGGTTTGAGTCTCACAAGGGATAATTGGTTAGGTTTAAAATAGCTCACAAGAGCAGTTAACTTAGTACTAATCTATGAACCTATAAGATTTCTGATGGGTGTCATAAGCGAGCATTCTAGGGCATATCCAGCATTATCCACAAGATGCCCCTGTGGGAAGTCAACCATCACAAGCCATTGATAAAAGTCACATGTGTGACAAAAATCAGTGTATGAGTTGTGAAATCTGCCTGGGTGGCCTGCACAAACACATTATATATGCTTCCCTGTGCACTGCAGACATCCTGACAGAGTAAAACCCTTAAGTTTCACATACCATCTTCCCAGGTGGGGTCTTTACTACACTGTGGGTATAGTCTATGGGCACCAGTACATCAGGGGACTGGGATATTTAATAAAACTCTTACATGATGTTTGCTGTCTTCCTGTGTTTTGTGGAACCATAAATGCTCCCCCACATACTGAAGCATAACATTGAGGTACCTATGAAGTATTTGTGAGGTACACACATAGTTAGTTTCCTGCACAGTGTCCCTGTCCACATTTTACCAATCCCATTTCAACCATATCCAAAGAAGTACAACAGAAGCAATACAAGCTGCTTTAAAGTATTTTAAAACGTAACATTTTACAAGTGAGACAAGTTATAAAGAATAAAAGGCAAATGTTTGTCACAACAGTCGAATAACAGATGAGTGACAGAAGGTTGCTATAATACTGAATTCATTTATTTATTTATTTATTTTGGTATTTATTCACATATATACTAAAGATGGCATCAAGCTTTCCAGCAGGGTAAATAGAGAGATATTGCCTGAAGTATTTGTGTGGAAGTTATATCACTTAAATGGAGTGATTGGAAAAACACGGTTTGGCAATGTACTGCAAGGTGAGTTAGGAGGAATATAAGTACACTTCAGAAATTATTTTTCTTTTTTCTTCTGTTACTTGTAACTATACATTATTTAAAGAATCTCTTGTTCTTTTAAAAACACTTCTTAATGCATCCCTAATGAATATATCCAACACAGCTTATCTACAATACATAGTTCCTTGTCTTGTCTCATCATTTTCAGGACATATTTCTCTAGATTAAGTAACGTCTTTTGTATTATCAAATATAACTTTGCTATGCTTTGTGAACTGTTTCCACTGAACTTTCTTGCCAAAGTCATATTCTTGACATTTTTCACATTCAGATAGTATTCCAAGCAATTTATTTTCTATTTGAATATATCCATTTTGTGAGACTGTATATGTATGAGGTTTACACTCTTACAGAATCAAAGCTCCTATAACAATCTAAGTGTGGAGTAGTTCCAGCACAACCGGCTTACTCAAATCCTAGTTTTTTTAAGGCCATGGATGAGGGTAAGACAGTGCATGCTGACTACTTTGCCTGGCCAAGGTATTTGGCACAATACCCCACTTGGGGATAAATTCACATAATTGGGCATAAAGCACCATGTTACCAAATAGATGGCCAAATGTCTCACAGATAGGGCACACATATTTAGAGTGATGGAATCCACATCCAGCAAGAGGCCAGTCACCAGTGAAGTACTACAGGCCTAATTGCTGGACCCCATCAGGTTTGGGTTATAATTCTCAGATGTCAAGGCAAATGTAGATGGTCTTTGGCTATCCAAGTCTGCTGATGACTGCTAGTTGAGTGCAATCATTAACTCCCCAAACGATGTTGACATCCTACAGAATGGTCTGACATGGACTAATGATTACAGCCATGGCCTCAGGCTGAATGCGAAGAAGTACATAATAATACCCTTTGTGAAATCAAATACCCCTGCAAATTACAACACTGATAGCATGAGCATGTTAACAAGCCACCCTGGTGAAATCACAACATCAATAGGCTGTATAACAGAATGAATAAAATCATGGCAAAAATTAAGAAGTACAGCACCCAGCAGGATAAAGGCACTCTCATCAAACTAAACAAATAACTCATAGCACATACAAAGTCTACCAAAATCAAGTTTGAAGTAAATTTGGCCTCCCAGGCCAAGGACACTCACAAAGCATTCTTTAGCTATGTCTGCAACCTCAAACGCATTATGTAATTGTGTGCAGAGCTCATTGTAAATGGAGCCACCTATACAGAGCCAGAAGATATAGCAAGCTTACTGGCTGACAAATTCAGCTCCAGCTTTACCCGTCTCCCCATCAACCTTCCCTCAGGAAATACCATCACATGTCACTTCCCGTTATCACTAAGGAACAGGTCCTTAATGCTCCCTTTAAGGCCAAGAACGCTGCATCAATGGGCCCAGGCAGTATTCCAGGATACCTTCTAAACGGCACAAAACATGATCTATCAGGCCCTCTGGAATTGTTATTTAACTGTAGCCTCCATGCATGCTTCATGCCTCATGAATGGAGAACAGCAACAGTCATCCCTCTGCACAAATGTGGGATATCTACAGACCCTGGAAACTAATGCTAATAAGTCTCACTAGTCCTGTATGCAAAGCCATGGAAATAATTATTATGGAAATGATCAATAATGACATAGAAAGCCTTCAGACACTGGACCCAATGCAATTTGATTTTATCAAGGTCAGGGCATGCCAAGTCAACATGTTGGACTTCTTTGAGAAGGTCACCAAAGCAATAGATGAGGGCAAAATGGTTCATACTGTATACCTTGACATGGCCAAGGCATGTGACACAATTTCCCACTTGAGCATTTTTGACAAACTTAAGAGGTTTGTTACAAACTTTATGTCACCCAATGGATAGCCAGTTGGCTCACAAACAGGACCCAGAAAGTTAGAATTGGTGAATCAGCCTCTACAAAAAGTCACAAGTGGAGTTTCTCAGATATTGGTCCTGGGACCCCTCCTTATGGCATTTATTTCTCTGAAGTCAAGGCTAACATCTATGGCCTCTGTCTGACTAAATTTGCAGATGATTGCAAATTGGGAGCTGTCATTGAATCACCCACTGTCACAGACGTTCTTTAGGAAGGCCTGACATAGGCAAACAACTGGTGCCAGAGCCATAGACTAAAACTAAATGCCAAGAAATGCATAATAGCATCCTTCAGGAAGTCATCCATCCTGGAAACTATCATATTGACAACACACCGCTAAGAGTGGCACAGTAGTCAAGGACTACGGGACACTCATAGATAGTAATCTAGCCTTTGATCATCATGTGTCTACAGTAGTGAGGAAATCATTCTATGTTGTGCAAGTTATAAACAAAGGTATGGCATCTATGTCCAAAAAAGTAATGGTTCCACTGTATTCAGCATTCATCAGATCTGTTATTGAGTATAATAACCCATTTGATATGTATCTAACTAGGCATGTCCAACAATTGGAATGTCCACAGACGTTCCTCACTAAAAGAATACAGGGCATAAGTAACAGGTCCTATGCAGACCACTCAAGGCCCTAGCCCTGCATTCTGTCTCCTACAGACTGCTGAGATGAGATCTATGCCTGTTATACAAGCCTTTGTCAGAACCCACTCTGATGTACCTCCTGTATATCCACAAAACAACCAGCACCGGAATTACCCATTCTAAAGACTTAAACTTTGCCTATCATATAAATATGACCTGCTGGAGAGACAGGTGTGTATCCCATAGACAACTCCTTCTCTGGAACAGGCTTTCCATTCACATGAAGCAGAGTTCCTCCCTAATACAATTCAAGTGTAACTTGGACAATTGGATGGGGAACAGAAAATTCACCCCTGGTTTGGCACTTATGTCTCCAGTGGGCACAGGCAGCCTATAAATGGCTCATCTCCCAAGTCCATACTTGCAAATGTTTCACCTCCCAAGCCCCTGCTTACACTTATCAAGGGTTCCAGAACTTGTCAGAGATATCTGATGCATGGCTAGGCTTAAAAAGGTCCTTGTGATCATTACCTAGTAAACACCTATGAACTAAAAGAATGGATCCAGGGGTGAGAGATCTGGGTACTCAGATAGCAATCTGAACTTTTACCACCATGTGTCCACAGTGGCGAGGAAATCCTTCTATGTGGCTCAGCTTATAAGTAAGGGCATGGCATCCAGTTGTAAGGATGTCATAGTACCATTGTACATGGCCATCATCAGACCAATAACTGAATCTATACACACGTTGGCATGTACCTCACAAGGCACCTGCAGCAGTTGGAGCATCCTCAGAGATTTCTCACCAAATGTATACTGGGCATAACCAACATGTCATACGCATATGTATTAAAAGCCCTATCACTGCATTCAGTTTCCCACCGATTACTGAGGGGTGATCTCTGCCTGACCTACAAGGCAATCTCTGACTGTGCCCTGATGGAAATATTGCATATTCACAAAACTAATTGTACAAGGGTTGCCTACTCCAAAGATCTAAACCTGATCTCTGACATGAATAGATCATGCTGGAGAGGCAGATATGTGTCCCAGAAATTGCTCGTCTTCCTGAATACGCTTCCTATTCACATGAAGTAGAGCCTTTCTCTGACTGTCTTCAAGTGAAATCTGGACCAGTGGATGAGAAATCATAAATTCACTCCTGGAGTGGTACCTGTGTCCCATATGGACAGAGGCAGTCTGTAAAAATTGTCAAAACCCTGTTTGCTGACCCTTGTTGTTATATTTACCCTAGGGATAGAAAATTAGGTAAAATTTAGAAAAAATTGGCTAGGCTTGTAAGGACTCTTGAGATGTTAGATTGTTAATCTACTATGACCCTATGAACCTATTAAGGTTAGAATAACTGTGAATAGTTTTGCAAGAATTTCAAAACTCCTTTTCTATTTGTAGTTCCTTTCCCAGGCCTCAACTTGATCTAAAGGCATTCTCAGAGGCATTGCTATCTAAGACATACTAGGTGCAAACTTTTCAAGATACTTTATTATTCCTAGGAACCTCTGTAATGTCTGCTTGACGTCTTGCTCTGATTTGTTCCAGTTCTGGTTTCAGACCCTCTCACATTAGAACATAACATGTATTTAAATGCTTCACTCATTTATATATGCCATTATACACTTTAAACGCTTCTGAATTAACTGTGGTGGTGGTGCTGTGGTAGCGTTGTCGCCTCACAGTACGACGTTGTCCTGTTCGATTCTCAGCTAGAGCGTCTTCTGTGTGGCGACATGCATGAATGAGCATACCTTCATTGAAAGTTGTGCAACAGAGCTGGCAACTTGACACGTAAAAATCTACTGCCAATCATTAGCGGACCGGAGTTCCGCTGTGGCGACCCCTAACCAGGAAAAGCCGAAAGACACAACATCAGTCTTTTGTTATGCTCTTCTTGCGTATGACTCCTCTTTAAAGGAAATCATTTGTATTTTCAACACCTTTCAAGTTTTCAATTGGCAACAGCTGCTTGAAATTACTCTATTACTGATTATGTATAAAACAGGAGAAGAGTTTGTTACCTACATAATGGCATATTAAATGCATGCAGTTTGGAGTCTTGCAAAAAAAACTCACTTTACATCTAGTACTGAGAAATGCTTAGCATTTGGCATTTTGGAGACTACTTATTAAACAGTAACCAATAGGTAATGTTTGCTTGTAATCAATTCATACAAATTCTATATATATCAATACAAATGTGAACACTGTCTTCAAAACAGTGAGTATGTTACCACCCATTTTGTTGGCTCTGATTGTACTTAATGTTTCCTATGCTTTTTCATTGTTTTTATCTCCTGCTCAACTTTACTTCTGAGTGCTACACGTACTTTTCAAAGAGCAGATGTCATGCACACTGCATTAGGTTTCAACTGTGTGTGATATTAAGCTTGCAAACTTCCTATGCCTAAGAAAAAATCACTTTTGACATGATGGATATTATTGCCAGAGCTTTGCATAACAATGTGATCTCTATACATACAACTTTTTTTCACACTATGAATTCTTTTTAACATTGTACATATAACACAAGCCACAAGATATAAAATACTATGACAATTCTCTTTTGTAAGTGCAGTTATTAGGAATAGGAGTCTAGTTCCCTAGATTTGAACTTATATGCAGGTCTCTTACCTGATGGTGCTACACAGCTTGCAAAATAATTTAACTCACTAGCACATATGAGTTTTGGAATGTCTCATCTCTAGCAGCCTACACACATCTTGCATACAGAGTATTTTCTGAAAAATAAACTTAAAAAGTATAACAGAAACAAAAGAAAATATTTTGTGAACAATGTAAGCTGTTTAAACTGTACAAATTGCTATATTCATACCTCTCAACCTGGGAACATCAAAAATCTGGACAAGGCTCATGAAAAATAGGTACAAATCTGTACACTGATTAACATAACATTTGCATATATAATAATGTAACCCCACCCACTCCAATGGAATTCTGGGATACCAGCTTTCAAATGCAAACTGAAGAACAGACAAATATGGCACCAGAGTCCCCCTGTAGCCATTCCAATGTCCCATTACATGGCTATTTTGCCCAATTTACCATAAACACTATTGTGTGCATGCATACTGCTTTACTTCTACAATGATTATTTGGATTTGATTTTTACATTTTATAGCACAATGCACAAACACTAACAGATATCTGAAACCAAATGAAAAGTTCACAGGAGAACCAAATAAGGGCAGCAAGACCTTATGGTACACGTAATTTTATTGTGAAACCACACAACACAGAATTAACGCTGTCTATACAGATCCGTTTTCGAACTTCATCAGAAACAAACCCAAAATGAGGCTGAAACAATCATTTTATAGCTTTTCCATCTGAAGTAATTAATAAATTAATTATCCAATAAAATATAATTGAAAAATTACTTGGGTAAAGAACAGTTTGTATAGAAGACATTACATAAATAAAAAACATAAATTCCATATTCACACCAGTGGTTAAATATATTTAATATATAATATGTTAATATTATTAGACAAAGCCTTATTAACTGGCAGACAGCAGCTGTGCTACCTAAATATATTGCATAGACACTGGTCAAAATATGATTTATTATGCTGGTATTCACAGTATAAAGATAAACTACTGATTTTTAAATTCAGAACCGAAAGTCAAAAATAATTTTTTATATTTCTGCTATAATTAACTGACATTTCAATAGTCAAATACAGCAGCAAGAATCATTTATTTTTATTATTCATGATAAGAAAAACATATACAATGGTAACTACAAATTGGCAAAAGGCTAAATAAAATGTTGATGCTTCTGAGTATGATATCCAGTGGGCATTGTTTTGTACTACTGAGTTCCCAGACTAAGTACATAACTGTGCGGTAGGGAGGACCGTCTTCATTACTTTAGGAGCTTCTGCCATTTTAACATTCAGTGGGTCCTGTGACAATTAACAAGGCAATGGGCTCACAGCAGAAGTATCTGAATCTTTCTGATTATAGCAGGGTTAAAGGAGTGAGGAGCTTTAGGGTCCTTTGTAGTATTAACAACATTGTAAAGACTTTCCAACAAAGTTAAATGAAATGAGTGATTTCAACAGAGTTAACAATGTTAGCAAGTCTACCACATTTATCCAGTTCAAAAGCCCAAAGTGAAAATTATAAAATTATAAAATTAGTGCCTTAACAGAATGATCTGAAATGGGGACACCAAGCACCTTAATAGAGTCGACGGTTACAGCAAAACTGGTTTGGTGAGCCAACAACAACAACAGTAATAAAGAAACAAGGAAATCCTGGCAATATTATCAGAATAAATGAGACTCAGAGCAGAATTAATGGAGTCAGAAAAGCCATAGCAGGGTAAAGGAATTAGGGCCCTCATAATAATTAACATATTTAGGTATGCATATCTGTTTTAGTGAAGAGAACTGAGTTAGCAGTACCATTTGGGTAAACAAACACAGGAGACTGAAACTATGAAAACTGAACACTTATCACTCTCGCAAGTCGCAACATCAGCGTGCACACAGACACACACACACACACACACACACACACACACACACACACACACACACACACACACACACACACACACACACACACACACACACACACACACACACACACACACACACACACACACGCACACGCACACCATTTGTTCGTTCCTGCATGCTCACACACTTACTTGTGTGCTGCTTTCCACACACAGTTCAGTGCTGCCATCTGTTTATTCCTGCCTGCTCTGACATAATCCGTTCGGCTCCCCGAAGTATTAATAATCCAATCCATTCAGTTCTGCTGCTCCCACCAACAAAATAATCCATTCCGTTTAGTGCTACAATTCCCGCCTGCTTGCATTAGAGCTCTGCATGAATAACGCTCCAAGGAGCTCAAATCTGATAGGCTGCTAGCCCTGACGGAGCTGACGTCATCGTGCACGTGATGACGTCAGCTCCGACAGCGTGAATATTAAAAAAACATTAAAAATACATAAAAAAAATGGAAATGAAGGAGTGCCACTCGGGAATCGTGGCACCCCTTCATTTGAACCCTAAAACTCGGTAAAAACCGAGTAATTCGGTGCGGTTGAGAGGTCTGGCTATATTGTCAGTAAGAAGTATTCTTCGCAGTGATAACAGTCAATGCATTCCGTCTTTCCATAAATACTATAATATAGTATAATGCATACAAACTCAAAATTAGATTTTTGCTAAACTTTTGCAAACAATTTTATCATATATTGAAAACTGTATAAACTAGACATATATTTTGAAAATGTATTTATTTATTTAAAATTTGTTAACCGGGAAAGTCTGACTTGGAACAAAGTCAATTTTCAGTGGATGCCTAGGGAGAAATGTTCTAGATGCATATCTTTGAATGAGAATATTTTGTTTACCAGAAATAAGCTTACACATGACAAAAAGAAATACCTCTATGAGTGCATGTTTATGGAGATGTTTACAGGAATATGAAAACATATGTTTACTTGTATAATTATCAGAATAAACACCACTGAATATTTCTCAAGATGTGCAATTTACAGGGCAAATTTGAACGACAGTTTTCTTCAACATCTAAGGTTTCACTTGATGTCATTCAACAGTTTGTAAGTCACTTGTTTTTGAAATATTAATTACATATGGAAATATTGTTTAGTTTCATAATAACTAACAGCTATCAATATCTTAGGGATATTGTCATATAAATGGATATTGACAATTTTTCTGTCTCCCACCATGACATAGCACACTATACCCATCAACAGCATGTAGGCCTCTCAGTTATGAAAATATGAATACTAAGTGACAGGTAGTGATTCATTTGTCTACTGCAATATAGCTTAGATTTACAGTCTTGGTGTCATTTTGTTAATAAATCCTTGCACTTCCTAATATAGCTTACTATTAGCTGCTAAGTCACTTAGTAAATGAAGGCAGACCCGAATAAAGTGATACTTTTAATAATGATACTACATAATGTCAGGAAGCTTAGTAAATAGTAAACACTGATACCAGATGCTTTTTAAGCTCCATGATGTCAACACTGCAAAAGTAAATTCTCTGGAATTTATGTGTATTGCATGATGTACTAATCACTGTAGCTGCCTCTTAAACTTTCAAAGATATATGCACATATTCTACAGAGGTAATCCATATGCTAATGCTTTAGTTCAGTATAGTAGCTAAGCAGAAAAACTAATCCTTGCTGCTGGACTCTGCGTATGTGTATTTATTTGTTTGTTTGTTTACTTGTTTGTTAACTTGTTTGGATTTGTAATCTAGTATAATACTCTAATCCCATAGGACCATTTTCAAACTCAGCCCAGGAATGCAAATCAAGTCTCCTTTATATTAACATTTACAAAATGTTTAGTTAAGTGTATTTCTTTTCCTTCTTTTACTGGAATCCTGCTAACTCTGATTCAGGAAACAAATGCAGAAATCTGCTTTGCTACTGCTTTTATGTACGAGACTTATCTGTACCAAAAAAAAAAAAAAAAACTTTAGTACAGAGATCCTACAGAGCTCAGAGCTGTCCATGAAATCCCTCTTTGTGACTGGGAAAAGTTGTGCAGTTGTCAGAGAAACTACCATGAAGCTGAAGCACCAGAAGACAGATGCAGGCAGCTGAAGAACCAGATTCTCTTCCTGATATTGTGTTACTAACCTGGTGTGCATGATGTCTAATTTGTACTGCTTTTTGTCCCCAGAATTTGTTGTCTAAATGTCGACTGTGATCTTTAGCACGTGTGTTAAGAATAACACTATTAGAATTGTCCTTTGCCCAATAGCATTCAAATCCAGCATCCTTTCAATTCATAACTTGCATGCATTTTATGTGGTGCACACATATACTGCTTTGCAGCACTCACACTTATGTATCACAAGGACTGGGCTGCCATCACTCTTCCGTATCAGCACCACTGTTTAGTGCTGACTGTTAAGTGGAATTAGAGATCACACTGCATCACTATTGGAATTTCTTCTTCTTCTTTTGCCTTTTTTCCGGTAAGGGGTTGCCACAGCGGATCACCTGTCCGCTCATGATTGGCAGTGCAGTTTTACGGTGTCAAGTTGCCAGCCCGGCGCCCAACCTTCTACAGAAGGCACACACGCACTCACACCTAGGGCCAATTTAGCATGTCCAATCCACTTACAGCATGTCTTTGGGATGCGGGAGGAAACTGGAGCGCCCGGAAGAAACCCACGCAACCACAGGGAGGACATGCAGACTCTGCACAGAAGGCACCCCAGCCGAGGATCAAACCAGAGAACCTCTTGCTGTGAGGTGACAACGCTAACCGCTGCACCACCATGGCTGCCCACTGCATCACTATTAGAATAAGCATCATTATTATCTTCTCTGCATTGCTACTGTAATTGGTTTTATTGTTTCCTGAATTACCATGACATTCTATTCCTCATTTGAGTGTCACATGAACAGGGACACAACAAAGCTGATGACAGATGAAAGGGGAAAGTGTCTATACATATGGCAAGTGTACTATATAAACATGTTTCTATTATACTCTAGCAATTTATTATCATAGACCATCACCTAGTATGATGGGTAGCAAACTGTCTCACTTATAGAACCCACTTAGTTAAAATAGGGAAAGCCACCTCAAGCAGTAGAGCTATAATGAGCGGTGTACCCCAGGTATCAGTCTTGGGGTCTCTGTTGTTGGGGATATACTTTTCTGAGGTGCAGGACAAAACCAGTGAGCTATGGCTGACCAAGTTTGCAGATGACTACAAGCTGGGTGCTATCATCATTTCCCCTAGTGATGTGGACATCCTCCAAGAGGGCTTCACCCAAGCAAATGACTGGTGCCAGAAACATGGCCTCAAACTGAATGCCAAAAAATGCATCATCATCCCATTTAGGGAGAGTGATGTCCCCACAAATTATCACATTAATAACATGGTCCTAAGCATGCAATCAGTCATAAGGGACTTGGGCACCCAGGTTAATAGTCAACTGACTTATGACCACCATATTGCCTCCACTGTATGGAAAGCTTTCTACATGGCCCACATCAATAGTAAGGGTATATCATCCAGGGCTATCCCTGTATTCTTCTTTTATAAGACCCATTATTGAGTACAATGACCCTTTCAGCATGTATCTCACAAAGCACATGCAGCAGCTGGAGACACAACAGAGGTTCCTCACCAGGAGAATTCAGAGCCTTAAACATCTACCCTACACTGATAGGCTAAAGGCCCTATCCCTCTACTCAGTCTCATACAGACTCCTCAGAGGTGACATACAAAGCAATCTCAGACCTCACCTTAGAGGGACTGCTGCACATCCAAAAGTCAAGCTTCACTCAAGTAACCTGCACGCATGATCGCAAGCTTGTCTGTGACATCAATAGGACTTGGTGGTGGAACATATTTGTGTCCCAGAAACTCCCCCTTTTGTGGAATATACTTCATCTCCATGTCAAGCAGAGTACCTAATTTATCCTTTTTGAGCACAACCTGGATAACTGGATAGGGAATAGAAAATACACCCCTTGGATTCCACCTGTATTCCTGCTGAACAGTGGCATTGGGTGTTGATTTGGTGGAACATGGCCTAAATTCTTGGCTAGGCTTGTAAGGGCCTCAGGCCCAATAGCCTAGTTACTTCCTATGATCCCTTGAATTTGGCCTACATTAAATTAGGCCCTTTCACCTCAAAACATTTTCCCATAACCAAAGGCACTAAACAGGGATGCCCTCTCTATCCCTTATACTTTTTGCCCTTGTCATAGAAGTTCTAGCATCATCAATAAGAAATAAAAAAATAAAGGCATTAATATTTACAATCAATATAATTCTAACATAGTCCTATTTGCTGATGACAGTCTTCTAACTCTTTTTAAGTCAGATATAGAGATATAAGAGTTGTACAGAATAATAAATAATTATCAACAATTTTCAGGTCTTCATTTCACTAAACAAAAATCTAAATATTTTATCCTCGGTGATACAGGGAAATCTTATCTGGATAATGAAAGCATCCTTGGGGAACAAGTTAGTACTTTAAATTACCTAGGTTTAGTCCTATGTAATAATATGGAAAAGATGAGAGAAATAAATTATAAAAGCATAGTATCCCAGATAAATATGTACACAAATAACTGGAATAATATGTTCTTTTCTTTTGAGAATAGAGTACAATTGTTAAAATGACTCTCCTTACTAAGATTGTGTATGTTGTTCTGGCACTAGATTCTCAACTTGGAAATTTCATTAAGCTTATAAACAAGACTTTAATACATTTTTACAGTACCCTAACAAAATAGGATTGCCTATACTCATCATATTAGATCTTGGGAAAGTGGGGGTTTAACGTTTCCTGACATAGAAACCTATATTAAAGCAGCATCACTCAAAAATGTATTTAATTGGGTTGATTCAAATTATAGTTCAGATTGGAAGGATCTTCATTTTCATACTACAGAAAGAAAATTCACTGTCAGCTAAAATTTCCTTCAGTCTCCCTAATAAGTTTTAATATTTTGTTTGTTACATTTTCCAATATAATGTGATAAAACCTACAAATTTAACCTATTTAAATAACACTATTAACAGTTTTAGGAAAATAAACTCAAACGCAGACATCAAATCCTAGTTTGAGCTAATGGTTCCTTTCACAATCACATTTGGATAAGCTTTATATTAACCTCCTTAATGAATGGGACAGCAACAAATGTTTTTTTCTGGAAACAATATATTAAAGACTTAAAAGCATTACACATTCAACACATTATTAAAGAATACAACTTGTCACCACATAATTGGTTGTAGTTACAATGTATAATCATTTACTCTCAAGGCTTATATACGGTTATTAAAAATTCATCATATTTAGATCAACCTCCCCTAAATATACTAATATCCGAGGAATTATTTAATGATCTAAAATTTGATAATCTTGTATCTAAATTATACAGTATTTTGTTAAAGTATAGGTCCTTCTTAACAATTAAACAATGGAACACAATGACCAAAAGCCTTTCACATAATCTCTCTCAAACATAAACATTTAAATTATTATCTTCAGTAAAATTCACTTCCTGAGGTCAATAATGGAGTATATTTACTTGGAAGTTCTTACATAGAGCCTATATAACCCCATGACAAAATAGCCATATTTAAAAGATCTAATAACATTATTTGCTGGCAATGTTTAACAACATGTAATGCTGATTGGCTCCACATTTTTTTGTACCAATCTTAGTCAGTTTTGGAAAGATATTGATGGATTTCTTTCAACTTTATATACTGATAAATTCTCATTAACCAAAACACTATTTTTTGAATGCTGATGAAGCTTTCTCTATGAATAAATCAAATTAATACCTATTATGGACAATATTAGCAATTACAAGGATGTGTATCATAAAAAATGGACCTCTGCTACCTCTCCAAGTTTTGATGATATTTTGTCTTAATGAGAAGAAACGATAAACATAGAAGTCAAAACCAAAGAACTTAGAAAACATCTGAGGAGTTTCACTAATAATTCATGGATTAAAGTTTCAACTTTTATTGAGATTTTCTGAACAGATTTTAACCTTATTTAATCATAATCTCTCTGTTTCATATGTTGTTCACTATTGTCTGTAGTAATTTGATTTTTTTACAGGCCTCTGTAAATAATGTAAATAATTGATGTAGCTTTTTTATATTGTAAAATCTTGATTGTTCATTTATAATTAATGTACTATATAGTTTCTCTTTTATTCTTTTAATAAAAAATTTGAGAATACATTACACACCAAAATGAAGGTCAATTGGTCTCTGCAGTTTTTCTAGATAAGTCAAAAGCATTTGACGCTGTATCTCACCAATTGCTACTCAACAAACTCGCAAATTACAATCTCAACTCATCATCCCTAACCTGGTTCCACAGCTACCTGTCAAGCCATCAACAGGCTACTAAATGGGAAAACAATCTCTCTCCTCTGCTTCCTGTATTTTCTGGAGTACCCCAGGATCCATACTTGGGTCCCTCCTTTTTATCATATTCACCAATAACCTAAATTCTGCCATCCAACATGCAACTATCATCCAAAAAGCAGACAACTCCTCACTTAACTGCTCAGCACCTACCTCCCATGAACTTCAACAAATAAAGCAGAAATCCTTCCTGGATATAGAAGCATACCTCTCCAAGCATCAGCTCGTCCTAAACCCAAATAAGACTAAGTTAATAATTTTCACAAACAATTCATCCATGCTCAGCCCTCTACCCCTCTCTGTCTACTCCTCCAGTGGAACAAGAATTGACCCTACTAATCAGATCAAACTCCTAGGAGTTACAATAGATAACAGACTAAAATTTGATACATACATCTCCTTAACAATCCAAAAAGTCCATGCCAAACTAGGTACCCTCAAAAGGGCCAAACCTTACCTCACTCACCAAGCCAGACTAGTGACTGCTAGAACATACTTACTATCCACCCTCCTCTATTGCTGACATATTTTCACCAACCTACACAAGACAGACCTAAATAACCTAGAATCCTGCTACAACAAAATAGCTAGGTTTGCAGCCAATCACCCCCACAAATCACATCATTGTTCTTCTCTCCAGCACTTCAACTGGCTGGAACTTCCCAACCTGTTAACTCTAAACCAACTTACCTTTGCTCACAAAGTCTTGTAGAACTCCAATAACTGCCTTGCCCTCCCTAACCTGGTCCAATCCTACATTAACTGCAGGTCCCTTAGATCCTCTGACAAAATACTGCTAAAAGTTACCCAGTCGCACAACTATCATGGTAACTCCCTCTATGCCAATAAAATAGCCAAAGTCTGGAACGCTCTACCTTAGCACATCCAAAAAACACCAGCATCTCTTCTTTCAAAAAAAAAGCCTAAAAGAATATCTCACCAGCAACTGGCTCTGCCCCTGTATTTCACCAGGATAACACCTTCATATTGTCTTCTCAACTCTGTACTCTCCTTCACCTCAAACTACTACAGCTGTCTTCACCTTTTGCTAGTAAAGTTCTGATTAGAATATTAGATAAACTTGTGGGCACAACTAAATTTATATTATTATGCTCCTAGAAATCTGTTTTGTATAGCATCCTTGATTAGTGTACTACTGTTCTGTGACTTATTAACTACTGTACTGTTATATTGTGCTTTATTAACTACTGCATTTTTAATAATTTTTTTTTGCTTGTATTTGCTGTAATGTAATTTGTCTGGAGGTTTTTTCCACAGGTCTCTGCTGAAAACAGGCCAGTGGCCCAGTCGGACACTACCTAGTTAACAAAGGTAAATAAATAAATACATAATATACTGGGTGGTAAATCTTGATTTTGATGCTGGTTACTGGGAGTTATTTAAATATTTTATTTATTTACTGTTTTTGACTGAGTTAATCAGACTAGAGGAATGTCTTATTTTCAGTGGATACCTGTTGTGGTATTTTATACAATTATGGAAGAAATTTGGAAAGAGAACTGAGGAAGTTCTTGAATTAAAAATATATATTATGATTAAAGAAATACTGATAACATAAGTCATAAAGATCTGGTATAAAGAAGATCAGATTGTGAAATAATAGATTTTGTTTGATCTTACTGTAAATGCTATGTTTTTTAAAAACTACTACTGCTGTCATGAAATATTTAGCATCTAACTGAACTACCACAAAGTCTGTAGCCAGCTTGGTGAGTACTGGCATCTAGAGACAATATATTGTCTCATGTTTACTGACAAACTCTTAATCCTTAAAGAAACAGACACAGTATGTGAGAGGTGTACTTGCTCGATGACAATGGAGGCTAAACTGTCACATAAAAGCACATATGAGATAGTCAAAACAACTCACACAACTACTACCTCACATAGCATGCAACACACACATAGACTATTGTATGCTGAGACACTTAAAAGCAATCTTTCTAAACAATAAATTTCACCTAGACAGTCTGTTGTCAAACCATGCTTCACCAAGTCCAAAGGCACTCACTGTCACAATCAGTGGAGTCTGAAAACACTAAAATTATAAAACAAACAGATGCCCCGCTACTCAAGTGGAGCAAGGAGACAATAACATTTAATTGCTTATCTGGAACCAGGATCTGCCAAATCATACACACACTCAAGTCATTACACCACAGGTAACAGTATGATTCCATCATAGTTCATTTAGTTGTAAATGACCTGAAACATACCTCCCTGCACTATATGAAGAGAGACATCACGAAGCTCTCAGACTATGCATCTCAGGCCTGGTATAATCCTACCACCGAGCAGTATATTACCATCATCAAGGATGATGCCACAATCAGTAATTCCTTCTTACATTTTTCTAGTTATCACCCTTATTTTCAAAAGCGTGGCATTGTTAAAGGACAATTGGTCCGTGCTTCACGAATGTGTTCAGAAGACCACTTATTTGAAAAGGAGTGTTGGTTTCTTAAACAAATGTTTTTAAACAGAGACTATCCTTGTAAAATGTTCAACAATTTAATGAAAGAAGTTGAACATAAGAGAAGAAACGGTACATTGGCTCCTTTATTAATGAACAATCATATGAACACACAGGTTCCTGACATAGAAAATATGCGGCCTAACATTAATAACAGGATTGAACCTTTTAGCTCTATTAATTATAGATCAAGTTTATCAACACAATATAACAATCTTATGTTAGAGTTCAGGAACATCCTAAACATTAATTGGGAATTAATTTTACAGGATTCCCAATGCTGTGATGTTTTAGGTACAAGACCTTTAATGGTCTTTAAGAGAACACCTTCACTAAAGACATTATTTGAACGCCCTCTCCAACAATATAAACCCAATAGAGGCATGTTTAAATGTGGACACTGTAGTTATTGTAAATACATACAAACAGGGTCCACATTTTACATCAGAGGGGTTAAATATTTCATTAACAATAAATATAATTGTCAAACTGAAGGGGTAGTTTATTTAGCGGTGTGTCAACTATGCCATGCTTTCTATTTTGGTAAGACGGAACGCCAATTTAAGCAGCGCATATACGAACACCTATATGCCATTTCCAAGATAAACATTGCGAATGCCCTTGCCAAACATATAATAGATAATAATAATCATAAATTTTCATTTATGGTAGTACAAAAGATCATTAAAGACCCTAGAGGAGGACCTTGGAATTTGTTACTAGAGGAACAAGAGCTGCTTTGGCAGCTCAAAACTAACGCATATGTTCCCCCAGGTCTCAATGAGACCTGTTCTATTAAATGTCTCTTGAAACTCAAGGCTCTTTCAAGATAATTCAAGATAATCTATTTGTTCCAGATATTAATACTAATCATTTATTTAGTATATATATAAATTGTGTAGTGTTCCATCATTCAACAATAACATTTAGGTTAATTACTATACAATATTATAAACAATATATAAAGATTTTAGGTGTTGGTTTTGTTCTTCATATAATTTTATTTTTTATATGAAGTATTCCTTTAAAGCAATGTCTTCTTATAATTGTTTTATAACAAGGTTTAATTGATTTTTTAATGCTTGTTTATATTAATTGATTAATTGTTTAATTACTGTTGTAAAGTATATAAGCTTGATGTTCTTTGCTTGTAAAACTGTCTGAGGAAGTGCGAGGATTGTTCGCATGAAAGCACTAACCAGTAAAAGTATTTAATTCTCCATTCGGTCTGCAGTTGGTACCTTTTTTTTGTTTTTTTCTTTGATGCCACAATCTGAGTAAAAGATGATTGATTTTAACAATTGGCTGTCTTTGTGGTTCCATTCTAAGGGGATCCACTATTTGTAATCTTGGGAGGACTTGACTAATAGACTACATTGCTTGGCCAAGAATGGTCTGCAGCTGTCCACTATAGGCATTCAAATACTGGTTGAAGCTTTATCCACTCCATAGTGCCTTTTCAGACAATGCAAAATTGACAAACCTACCAATATAGCAAAATAAACTCAACTGAACCTCAAGGTGTTACTGCTGAAAGCCACCAGCCTAAATAAAAAACTACACTCCCTCCAAGCCCACTAAACACTGAAGAATATAGACATCTGTGCAGTTACCAAAACATGCTGTAAAGGGACACAGAGTACCCTGAATGTACATTATTTCAATGCCTTCCACTGTTTTAGAGTTGTAGTTGCACAGACAAGGCTAAAAGGTGGAGGTGTTTCAAAATGCATCAGCAACAAACATATCTCTTGGTTGGTCAAACAGGATAATGTGTTTGAGTTGCTCTACAATGCAGATCACCATGGACAAAATCCTGTACTATATCCTGGCCAGCTATAGGCAGTGGTGGCTGGTGACTTCAAATCAAAGGGGGGCTGCAGGAGACAGCTGAATGGGTGGGGTCAATGGGAAGGCGTGTGGCCAACTAGAAAGGGGAGGAGCTATGCTCAAAACCACAAAAACTAACTAAATACACTGTCCTGGTTGCCAAACCATCATTATGAGAGTCCAATCAAGACAAAATGAAGTTTAGAAGAATAAAAATATTTCAATGCATTGGCTGCATGACAGCTTACTTAATATCTAGATGGAAACAAAAAGGTTGTGAGGCATGAAACAATAAATTACTTTTTAAATACATTAATAGAATGCCAATCAAAATCAAGTATAAGAAAAACAAGCAGCACTCAACTCAAACCACTTCTTGCACTGCAGTTCTAATTATAATTTATATTCAGCTTTATTAAAGTACCAAGTAACATGCTGAAAGTAGAAATCTCTGATGCCCCCACTTGCAAAAATGTTTCTTATCCAAAAAAAGACCTGCTGCCTGACAACTATCTACTTGTTTCATGGGGAAAGCATGATCAAAGTAAAAAATAAAAAGCAAACAAGAAATAAGCTCAAGATACATTGCTTAAAAGGATTACTGTACAGGTTATGGACCACATGATTGGTATTCTGTTTAGTTTATGGGTAAAGCCTGCAGAGATGACTGGAAGTCTCCAACTGTAATGAGCTTCTTAAAATAATGTAATCCTGTCCTTTATGACAAATACTCTCATATGCATTTCAATACCCAAGGCTTATACATTATCTAGTTAAGTATTCTCTACATGGGAACAACAGAAAGGCTTTGAATGTTGGCAATTCTTTAACAGTATGCTTATTAAAGCTTACTTGCATCTTACGATCTCAGCCAAGCTTACCTGATGGCCATTAAAGTATTGCTACTTAAACACAGAGCAATAGGCACTTTGAGTAATAAGCGTAAATCAACAGTACAAAAAATATGACAGGAACCAGACCATTCTGCAAAAATCAAGGACAGATGAAAAGCCACTCTAGTACTTGTGTCTACCTTGGATGGGGGGGGGGGTACTCTGCACATTTATACTGCATAACTACTCCTTGTCTTGCTTCGACACATCCAGAGTCACTACATGGGGGAGTGGGGTGCAATAAGTATGTGTGCTGTGCAACATTCCCCGCGCAGGAGGCTGACTTTAAGTGTGCAATAAGTATGTCACAATTTGAAATGTCTCTGGCTGACTGTGATGGTCTTGACACATTTGTCATATCTCTCAACCTCAGAGCAAGAAATCTGGACAAAGCCATACAAAGAAGTGGGACAAAGGCCCAAAAATAAGGGCAATTTTAAAAATATTGCTCTTATAAACTTAGACAGATAATAGAATATGTCTTGTATTAGTATGAATTTTCTGAATGGTATGAAATCTAAAACTCAAATGTCTGTCATTATTTTCTAACTTCAGTCTTTAATGATTTGTCACTAATTTGCCAAAAAAAACACAATTTTATGAAAAATGGACCAAAAATGTGATGTAAAAATATAAAATAGCTACACAATACAGCTGGGAACCTGTCAAAGAAGGGACACTTTAATATTAGTACTGCTAACTTGAGCAGCTGACAAAATAAAATAATCTACATGCATTTCTGAAATAAAAGTAATCTATAACTCTGATTATTACAGTTATTTCTTAATTGTAAACCCTCCATGTTTTCTTCCAAAATTGCTATTTTGTGGAGGGATTATTAGGGGGAAGAGCAACATTTTGAGCCAAAATCAGGGACAGTTGAGAGGTTTGGCTCTGCCTAATTCTATAAAGCAATTTAATTGCATGTACCTCTCAACCTGTTAATGCAATAAATCTGGACAAGGCCAAATATATTGGGGGAACATATAAACAGTACTAAAAATTGCTCTTGTATAAACTGAGATAGTTGATAGAACAGGTCTTACTTTAGCATATGTTTTTCTGAAGGTTATGAAGTCTGAAACTCAGTGTGTCATTATTTAGTGACTTAATTCCCAAATGATTTTCCAGAAAACCACAAATTTTATGAGGAACAAACCAAAAATAAGAAGCAAAAATCTATTCATTCTTTGAAAATCTGGACAGTTGGGAGGTATAGTTCAGCTGGGGCTGTCTTTAAGTTTGCCGCCCTTCCCCCTCACAAAATCATGGTCGAATGGAGCCTCCCCCTGCAGCCATTCCAATGATCCATTACTTGGCTATTTCACTCCATTTACCATAAATACTAATGTGCATACTGATTTACTTCTATGATGATTTGGACTTCATTTGAAAGTTTTATTTTGCATTTTACAGCACAAACACTACGACATCTGCTAAACAAACTTAGCATTAAAACTTCTCTGCCTTGAAACTCACATTCATTGAAACAGCATTGAAACCCACTTTCAAAGAAAATACATTTTACCAGTGGCAGATAAAGATTAATTCTGGGCTGTTTTCAAATCATAGGCCCCTTGCATATGAAACATACATGTGCTCTTTGATACACCTTCGTATTGTTTTGAACATTTTTCCAGTAAACAATGAAACAAAACGCATGCACCCATAATGACAAAACTGCCCATTTCAGAACATTTCCATCATAAAAGTCTACTCAAACTTTTACAGTCCACCATTATCAGTAAATATGCACAATCTCTGAAGAAGTAAAAAAGTCATCTAAATAATTCCACATTAAATAAATCTGTAACTAATGAAGAGGTTGCTGCTAGCAAACACCTTTATATTTCATGGTTTCATCAAAAAATAAAGTGTCTGATGCCCCTGAGGAATAAATTACCTATATTACATTAAAAATGATAAGCTAGTAATATTGCAATAGGAAATGGATGGCAAACTGATAACAGGCTTATAGTTAGTATCTTAACTTTTTCAGTACGGCAGCATTCACCCCTTGTGGGAGTAGAACCACCAACCTTCTGCATCAAAAGTAAGTACACAACCTGTTGTGCTATTAACAATGTAAGCTAACTTAGCATAAGCAGCACTAAACTTCTCTTCCCCTGCAGCTCTCAGCTCCTTGTAAAATCTACTCAATACTCAACTGCATCTCAACTTCGCAGCACAAGAAATCTGGAAAAAGCCAAATTTATTGGGGGAGGGGTCAAAAGGCCAAAAACCAGGGACACATTAAACATTGCTTGTATAATCTTGGAAAGTTGCTAGAATAAAATGCTGTGTTACCACCATACATTTTACTGCCAAGGTCCCTGTGCAAAAGAGTCAGAGAAACATACCACTATGCCAAATCAGCTGCTTTGTGAAAGAAACATGCTGTATTACCACCATACATTTTACTACCAATGTCCCTGTGCAAAACAGAGCAACATACCACTATGCCAAATCACCTGCTTTGTGAAAGAAAAATGCTGTGTTACCACCATACATTTTACTGCCAAGGTCCCTGTGCAAAACAATCAGAGCAACATACCACTATGCCAAATCAGCTGCTTTGTGAAAGAGAGGAAGACTGAAACTTAAATGGCTATCATTTAATGAATTCAGTTCTCACCATAGCTGTCAACCTCTTAGCACAAAACACCTGGACAAACCCAGTAATGAGGGAATACAGCCCTCAAACATATTCAGTGAATTCAGTTCTTGCCATAGCTGTCAACCTTAGCACAAAAAACCTGGACAAAGCCATTAATGGGGTAATACAGTCCCAAAAATAAGGACAAATTTCAAATATTCATCTTATAAACTTAGAAAATTGCTAGAATAAAAGGTTGTGTTACTATGTATTTTCTGAAGAATATGAAGTCTGAAATTCAAATGCCTGTCAAGTTTACTTCTGACGGAACAAAAACAATTTTCAGTAGAGGCCCAGGGAGAAAGACTGCAGACACATGTCTTTGTAAAATGGCAGGACACCAGAGCAAATCCACACAAACACAGGGATGAGATGCAGACTCCCCACAGAAGGCACCCCAGCCAAGAATCAAACCAGAAAACCTATAGCTGTGAGGCAACAATGCTACCACTGCACCATCAAATATGTAAGGAATTAAACAATCAGAAACCTGAAGTCTGAAATTCAAATGCCTGTCAATTTTATTTAACATTTGTTAATCAGGACAATCTGACTTGGAACAAAAAAAAACAATTTTTAGCAGAGGCCCAGGAAGAAATAATGCAGACATGTCTTTGTAACATGGGAGGACACAAAAGCAAACCCACGCAAGCACAGTGAGAAGATACAGACCCCACATAGAAGGCACCCCAGCCAAGAATCAAACCTGAGAACCTGCAGCTGTGAGGCAGCAATGCTTCCACCGCACCATCAAATATCAAGCATTGCAGTATTTAGAAACCACAGATATTATGAGGACCAGATCAGATCAAATATGAGGCAAAAATCTGCAATTTTTTTTTACAAATGGTTGTGGGTAGGGAATTCAGGTCCTTAACACCTGCATAGAAGGTACAGGGTTCAAGCCTGAGTATCTCTAGCCACCAGTATATAGTAACTGGGGCATTTCACACATACACACACACACACACACTTTGTTCAGTATTAAAGCCTTCACCTACCAGCCCAAACACCTACACGAAGTCCAGTGAATGAATGAACGCGCACTGACAGTCCTGCCAGAGCAGCTCAGTCCTCCTCCTCATTGGTTGTGACTGCGGCTGAAGCAGTCCAGAGCTCTGCTGTTCTGTGCGGTTGTCACCGCACAGATTCCTGGTATCTCACAGCAATGATTGCTGGGTACCTCTTTCTCCATATCCGGACTGTTCATAAAGGCAGTCTGAGTTGTCCGCGTATGCGTAGAGGGATGGGACTCGTGAATTGTTTTTTTGTTTCACAGATTTTTTTTGTTTGTTTTCTAGGTGGGAGGGCTGCAGTCCGGCAGTCCAATAGGATGAGCCGCCCCTGGCTATAGGTCAACCTCCAAGTCCCAAGAAGCTCACAATGCATACTTGGACATACTGGAGACACTTCATCCAAGCTAATACCCTATTCTTGGGAGACCTTAACTACCCCTGTGTAGACTGGGAATCCTATATGGCCTCACATCTACAAGCACAGAGATTCCTGGACTTTGTAAATGCAAACATCCTTGACCAAATAGTGAAAATACCCACTAGAGTCTCCAACGTACTGGACCTCATACTTACAAATATAGGAGAACACTGCACCCCGCTTCTCAATGCCTTGTCCACTCTGGTAAGGTCTGAACATAAAGCTGTCTCCTTCAAAATCAAGTGTGTAACTCCAGTAAAACCAGGAACAGTTAGGAACTATTCCAGGGCAAACTACCTGTCATTAAGTGATGGTTTGTCAAAATTCAATGCCCCTCCAAACCTACAGGACACGTTAGCCAATGCTAAATTGCTCTCAGAAACTCTGTGCAACCTTGTTACTGTCAGCAAAGAAACTGCTTTACCTACCAGAAATAAAACCAGAACTAGCCCCAGAAACAAACTACCCTGGTGGCATCTTAAATGAAATAGCCTATACAACAAAAGGAGAATTAATGCAAAAATCAGGAATGGTAATTTCAATAAAGATGAAAACTGTCTCATCAAACTAAATAGGCAACTAAGAGGGCTAATTTGGTCAAACAAAGCCACCTTTGAGGTAAAGATAGCCTTCCAGGTGAAAAATACCATAAAGTCTTCTTCAGCTTTGCCAGACACCTCAAGATCAGCACACAACAACTGCTCAGCTAGAGGTAAATGGCGCCACATTGACTGAAATGAGTGCTATCTATCTCCTGTCAGTGGACAAATTCAATTCCATCTTTACCATCCTATCACTCCCAACAATTCTCAGGAAATACCCTCAAACATAACCTTTCCATCTACAACTAGGGATCATAACTGGCTCCACTCACTAAAGTCAAGAACACAGCCTCAAATAGCCCTGTTAACATCTTGGGATGTGGTCTGAGCAGTCTAAAATACAACTTATCTGGCCGCCTGCAGTCACTATTTAACTGTAGTATTAAAACAGGTTTTATGCCAAGAGAATAGGGAATTATGACAGTCAGCCCCCTTCATAAGAGAGGACCTGTAACAGCTCCTGGAAACTACAGACCTATTAGTCTGACTAGTCTTATTTGCAAAGGCATGGAAATAATTATTATGGAAATTATTAACAAGGGCATAGGAAACATCCTGACACTGAATCCATCCTAACTTGGCTTTGTCAAAGGAAGGTCATGTTTACTGAACTGTTGGACTTCTTTGAAAAGGTCACTAAGGCAATGGATGAGGGGAAAGTGGTGCATACTGTCTACCTAGATCTGGCTAATGCATTTGATACAATACCCCACTCAGCCATTGTCAACAGGATTATGGAACTAGGCATAAACCCCTTTATAACACTCTGGATAACGAGGCTCAAGGATAGGGCCCAAGAAGTTAGGATCGGTGAGACCATCTCCACAAAGAGGCCAATCACCAGTGGAATCCTGCAGGGCTGTGTGCTGGACCCACTCCTCTTTGGCATCTACATCTTGGAGGTCAAAGCCAATGTAGAATTCCTCTGGCTTACCAAGTTTTCAGATCATTGCAAAGTGTGAGCAGTCATTGAATCCTCCTATGATAAAAGCACTCTTCAGGAAGGTCTAACACAGACAAACACCTGGTGTCTTACAACTCAATGCCAAGAAAAGCATTATAGTACCTTTTGGGAAGTCAGCTACCTCAGGTAACTACACCATCAATAAAGTACTCCTAAAAGTTGATTCATTAGTCGGGGATCTGGAAAGTAATGTGGAGAGTAACCTAGCCTTTGACCAATGTATGTCCAAGGTAGTAAGAAAATCCTTCTATGTTGCTCAACTTATAAGTATGCATCTAGTTCCAGAGAAGTCATCATACCACTGTACTCAGCCCTCATCAGATCCATCATAGAGTATAATGCCCCTTTTGGTATGTGCCTGACCAGACACATGTAGCAAATGGAGCATCCGCAAAGGTTCCTTACAAAAATAATACAGGGAATAAACAAAATGTCCTAAGCTGACTGCCTCAAAGCCCTGTATCTTTACTCTATATCATACAGACTACTGAGACTGCATGTTGTAGAACATAAATCATATACACCTTGCTACATCCTGCTCTGCATAATCAGTGTGTTGTAGAAGAAAACATCCAAAAAATACTGCTTTCACTCTGTATAATAAGACCCCTTCTATATTAGTGTTCCATCCTGCTCCACCTGTATACTAAGACTGGGATATAGACAAGAAAATAAAATAAATTATTTTTTGTTTAAGGATTCGAGACAAACAAGAGGCTCTTAAAATCACTCTTGATATTGAGAAGGCCTTTGACTCATTAGACTGGAATTATCTTTTTAAAATTCTAGAATTATATAAATTCCCCACTCAATTCATTACTTTTATAAAAAAATATTTATTATAACAATTTAGCATATGTAAAATTAGGTCCATTTACATCAGAATCAATTAAAATTACTAAAGGTACCAAACAGGGATTTCCAATGTCTCCGATTTTATTCGCTTTAGCAATAGAACCCCTTTCTTTGGCAATTCAGTCAGACCCTAAAAGAATAGGCCTAAATATAAATAATCAATTTAAATCCAAGATAATGTTATTTGCAGATGATATCTTGTTTACTTTAATAAATGCCAAGGAATCCTTACAAGAATTAGATATGCTAGTCAAAAAATTTTACTATATTTCTGGCCTTAAAATTAGCAGGTCTAAATCTAATCATATGCTTTTAAATAAAAAAAATCTAATGATAATACTAATTCAACTACTTATGAAATAATTGGGAAACAGGTTTCTTCTTTGAAGTATTTAGGGATTGACCTATGTGAAAATATAGACCTAACTTTAAACACAAACTATAAAAACATTATAAACTCACTAAAAACTCTCATAGAGAAATGGAATAAATTACATCTAAAATTTGAAGATAGATTACAATTAATTAAAATGATCTTATTGCCAAAAATAAATTACATAGCTCTTTCTCTTTCTGTATTACCCAGTAAAAAACTTTTAAAAGAAATAAACAAAACACTATTAAAATGTTTATGGTAGCCCAAAAAGCATAGAATAGCTCTAACCAATCATATAAGACCATGGGAGCTTGCAGGAATAAATTCCTCAGATTTAGAATCCTATATCAAAGCCTTTAACCTAAAAACAATATTAAATTGGATAGATCCCAAATATTCTTCGGCTTGGAAAACGCTACATACAAGTATTATCCTAAATGAAAATAAACTAATAAAAAAATTACAATTAAGTAAATTAAGTAACAAACTTTGGTATGTACTTTGTATTAATATACAATATAATACTATTAAATTTACTAACCTAGATTACTTAAATCATAACTATAAGTCCTTTAGAAGCTTTGTAAATAACAATATTGACATTAAAATATGGATCCAGCTTTTATTCCCCTTTAAAGCTACAAAAACCTTTTTCGATAATATTAGTCTAGATACACTCAGCTATTGGGAAAGTAAAAATTTTACATGCTGGTTTCACTGCACAAAGAATTTAGTTACCATAGATACACAAATTCTGATCAAAGAATATGATCTACCATCATCAGACTGGCTAGTTTTCAATAGTCTGTTTCCATTCACTCAAGATTTGTGCAGAACAATATAGAGTTCTTCCTTTAACTCTCCACCTAAATGCAAAACTCTTATGAATGAAATACTACATGGTGAATTTAATTGGAAAATTTTAATTTCAAAAATTTATAAAATTATTATTACTTATAAGACTTCTCCTAATCAGAGGTTTTGGGATTTTGTTACTAAAGACTGCACATTGTCCCTGACTTCTACAAATAAATCAAATATTTTATGTCTCTTAAATTAACCTCTAACTTACAAATGTGGAAAGTTTTTACTTGGAAATTTTTGCATAGAGGTTTTTACACACCTAGTAAGATTGCCAAATTTAACTCCTCGGAGTAGGTAATGTGTTGGAGATGCTCTTTAAAATGCAAGGCCGATTGGTCTGACATCTTTTATGATTGTTCACACATTAAGAAATTTTGGAATGATATTGAAAATTTTCTCCAAGCAATCTTTACTGATTCCTTTATACTATCAAAACCGTTCATTTTTCTGAATGTAAATTAATCTATTGTATTGAATAACAAAAATAAGTATCTTCTTTGGACAATCCTAGCAGCAGCCAAAAAATGTATTACAAGAAGATGGAAGTCACCCTCCATTCCAACCTTATAAGATTTCAAGACTCTCTTGATTGAAGTCGCGTCGATGGAAATAAAAGTTAAAGAAGCAAGAATATGTCCCAGAAAATGGACTAACAACCACTGGACAAAAGTTTTATCCCTTATTCAGTCATTGCATTTAGATCTATCTCCATCAAATTAGTCACTTTGAAAGTATGAATGAATGAATATTGTACCCTTCTTTATATCTATAACATTTCATACAGTGCCTGAGGCCTTTGTAAAATCTGTACATAGTTTTATCATAATTTGTTGTTTAAATGATTGTTACTGAAAAATCAATAAAAAACTTTGGAGTAAAAATAAAATAAAATAAAATAAAATAAAAGCTTTACTGTTGTCCCATTCTAGTTGCATTGTAGACAACAAAGCAATAAAAGACCATGCTTCCTCAATTTGAGGTCTAGGAAGTCTCTCTAATTGGATTAGAATTTGAAATAAAAACTAGAGGACTAGAGACTAGAAGACTGGAGATGATGTTGCTCGTACACTGAGATCAGTTAAATGTTTAATAGTAAGAGGTAGTTAATATTTTTACAATGTTTTTATGGCCAGCCCTGGCCCCATGTCAGCACCAGGCCCTACACATTGATCTAGGTTGCCCTGCACTGGAACTGGCCCTGGCTGCAGTTAGCAAGTACAGAACTGTGTCTGTGTTTCACTTGAGTGTTTGCAAAAACAAAATAAACCATTGAAAATGTAACTAAAACACTGGATTGGGAAGGGATTGCTAGTGATCAGCATTTAGTGAGCTTACAGGAGCAATTAAAACATATTGACAGTGCATTAGTGAATCCCAAAACTACACCACCGTAAAATAGCTGCCCAAGGAAGAGTCACATTTGATTAACTTTGAATGCTATGATACATAAGAGAAGTGGAGCAAAACTGATTAGGTAAAACCCTCCTTTTCAGAATTCACTGGAAATACTTTAAGATATGCATGAAAATGAAGGGTACAGATTACTTGGTCTATGATAAATGGACAAAAAAAATCAGCTTTTTTTTTAGTGAAATGCAAGTGATTAAATTGTATAGCTGAAATTGTAATGCCTAGAAGACTAGAAGATCTCAAATGCATAATCTTAAAATTATAGTTGTGTAAGTAAATTTACCATAACAGTAGATGTTTAAATAGATCACTGCCACAGTAACATATAACTATATGTGACATGTCCTGCCATGGATCAGACATCCAGCTGGTATATGAATGCTTTTGCGCACTTTTCACCCATGCACCATACAGCTGAGGGACACAAGTAGACTGCACAAGGGTGTGCGGATATAAAAGCAAATGTATGGGCACCAACATTCAGAACTTTCTTCCCTATCTCTCAAAAAAGGGAGTCTAACATATGAAAGTAACCTGACCAGATTTCTATTCTAGATATCTATGTGCTAGGAGAGAAGTCTAACCTAGGGAAAGGAATCCACCCTGGAAAAAATATGTCCAGTGAGGAAGAAGACAGGAACCAAACTAAGGGGATGGAGGAAGGGTTGTGAAATTGCATCATTGATCTATATGAACACCTACTGTAATGGTGATGTTTTCTTACACAACCTGACCATGTTTATCATTCGATCATTACTGTAGTATCATATAACTATATGGGATGGTTGTCAGAGCTTAGATTGTCAGGGTGGATGAATAAGCATCAGAATTCAGGAGCCCAGCAAAAACCTGATATGGCCCTTGAAAATGAATCAGTCTTGTAATGTTTGGTGATGGTGTGAACAGATGATCAAGTGTCTGCCTTTAGAAGAGTTCTAAAGTCCAGTACTTTCCAAAATGTCATAGAAGTCGCCAGGGCTCTGGTAGAATGAACTTTAACTCTCTGAGAGAGGGGCTTATGGTGAGAGTAATAAAAATAGATTGAATGTGACAAACATTTACAAATCTTTTTGACAGTAGTTGTCCTTTACTCTTTCCATCAAAAGAAATGAAGAGCTGCTCATAAGCTGTATAGTTTTTGCTCATTTATGTAGTATTTGAGTTGCATGTGGGCATGCAGGGTATATAGAATTATTTCTCCTCTGCTCTTTGGTTCTGGAAAAACACAGGGAGGAGACTAGATTGATTTAAAGTAAATTCACAAATCAAATCATGTATGATGGAAGGTTTATTTTTTAATGTTAGTTTGTCTATATAAAAAATAAGAAAGATTTGACTTATCGTCAAAGCATAAAACTCTGATACTCACATAACTGAAGCCAGAACAGTGAGTAAAACAGTTTACAATGTCAAGAACTTCATGTCAGCCTGATGAGCTGCATCATATAGAAGAAAAGCAAGTTTTTTAAGACAAAGATGAGATTTCTGGGATGTGCCACATATTTTTGCAGTGCACAAGGATGTAATACCACTTTTGACAATTGTTTTAATTGGGTTAAGTGAGAAAGGGGTAGACTTTAAGGGAAGACAAGCAGAAATGGCAAAATAAATAGTTTTAATAGGAGAGCCATAAAGGCCAGAGTAAACCAATTCACTGTGATACTGGAGAACCAGAACAGCTTCAGCCTTACATGGGTCCTAGTTCTTTTTGTGACAGCAGCAATAATATATCTTCCAGTTGTCAAAACAGGATTTTCTAGCATGTTTTCTAGCCTCCTTTAATACCTGATGCACATTTTCAGAAAAAGGTGCCAAAGAGGGATACAATTCTATTATCTATGCAGTCAAATGAAGTTTCCATAGGTATGAGTGGGTCAGTGATCCACTGATTTGTTTGAGAAGATCTATTATATGGGAATGTTTTTTTTCTTTTTTATGGTTTGAGTATTGCATTTATATTAAATGTCCTCGTTTTGTAGTTTATTACCTTTATATTATGTTTCCTTGTTTATGTTGGTTATGTAGTTACCAAATTTATTTTATCAAATGTATTTTACCAATGCTTTTTTGTATATTTGATTATGGATATCACCAATTGCGTATTTGTATAATGTCTTATATTTGGGGTCCAGGTCATGACTAAAAAGGGTCCTTGGACCAGGCCACCTAACCAATTAACAAATATAAATATCTATAAATAAATAAAGTAAATAATTAATTAATTGCCATTAGCCAGTTTCATGATAAGGGAGAACCAGTGTTGCCTGAGCCAAAGTAGAAATACCAAGATGATACTGGAAGAGTCATTTTGATCTTTAAAATAACTCTGATTGTCAAAGAAAATGGGAGAAAGGGCAGAGATGAACATTCCTCTTCATGGAAATGAACGTGCATCTGCCATCCAGGCCTGTCTGTGAGGTACCCTGGAGCAGAAATTCTTTAACTGTCTGTTGTGAATGAAGGCAAACAGATTTATTTGGGGAATTTTCCACAGGTGAATATTCTGGAAGGCAGCAATGTGCACCTACCATGGGAGGGGGTCTCTCCTTGATTTGCTCAGTCTGTCTGCCACAGTGTTCTTTTCTGACAGAATGTAAGTATTTTGAAAGTATAGATTGTACTGAATTGTAATCTCCCATGCTAACATGGCTAGTCCTCCTCCGATTGTTTATGCACCATGTTGTAATTCACCTATTGTAACAGAAAAGCAGTAGGGTGTCAGGTTTTTGCTTCCTGGAGGTTTTATTTAGTTAAAATATAGCCAGCTTCAGTGGACAAAATGCACATTGTTTTTTTTTTTTTTGCAAAAAAAAAACAGAAAAAGAATAGAGAAGTATAGATTTATGGATTATGGCCTTTTGTGTGCTTTGTTAAATTTGTGTAGTCTCTTCTATATTTATATACTTGGAAAGTTGTTATTAGCATATAATATCTTTTGTGACCCTATATTACAAAATACATATAGCATCAGGGTCAATAGATCTATCACATCATTTGGACAAAATGTGATAACCAGTAGAGATCCTGGAATATACTTATCAAGGTCATAATTTATTTCAAATGTATTTATTTATTTGCTTTTTCTTGAGATGGTGGTGCCTAAGATTGTGTACTTTGATTTCCTTGGATATAGCCCCCAGCATGTGAAGTCTGTTACATCCATGGTTACAGACTGCGAAGGGGATGGAAGGGAGATTGGTGACAACTGGATTCAGTATAGTTTGCTCTGCCCACCATAATAGTTATTTCCTGGCAAAGTTTATCACTGGAATTGGAAAAGATAGGGGATGTTGCTAATGAATACATACTGAATTGAAAAATCATTGTATTTTCCTCATGTGCAATATGGCTAGTGGAGTTATCAGGACAGTGGAAGTAATGTAGCCCAAAATCCTGATATTTACCCTTGCTGTAGTCACTGTCTGCTTTGAAAACTGCAGAAACTGGATGGGGAAAAATGTCTTTTCTAGAGGACAATAAGCCACACCTAGGGAATATGTCTATCAGGCAGTCTAGAAACATTATTTTGTAAGAAAGACGGATATGAAATGCTAAGTTTTGAGAAAGACTTCTTTGAAAAAGCTGAGATTTTTGACAGCTTTGAAGTCTGCAAAATAAGGCAACTTAGTCAATAAAAATGTGAATATCTTACAGTCTGCAAAAGGCAGTTACTAATGCTAGACATTTTGTGAATACCCTTGGAGTCATAGAAAGACCAAAGGATAAAGAAGAAAAGTGAAAATGTGAACCGGAAACAAAAACTTTAAAAAGTATCTGGAATCTGTGAATGATTTTGTGATGTTCATACCTCTCAAACTCTTAGGGCAAGACACCTGGACAAAGGCTAAAATAATGGGGAGACAAAGACCCAAAAACAAGGAGAGATTTTAAATATTGCTCTTACAAACTTCGAAAGTTGCTAGAAAAAGTGAATTTGTGTTTACATGCATTTTCTCAAGGATATGAAGCCTGAAACTCAAATGTATGTCATTTTTAGTTACTTCAATGGTGTGTGACTTGTCAGAGGAACAGACCAAAAAATATGAGGCAAAATCTGGACATTCTATGAAGATCAGAACAGTTGAGAGGTATGGATGGTAGACATCCTTTACATTCATGGTCACTAAAAAGCATAGAGGAATAATCAGAAAAAAAGAAACTAAATGATTAACATTTTGAATTTTGAGACTTTTATGTGGAAGTTTAAATAAGACAAGTCCAGAACAAGACTTCAGGTTCCCTCTTTTTTTTGGTACTAGAAATATGCTTGAACAAACATAGGCATACAGTTTTGCAGATTATTACTATGCTAATTGCCCTTGTAGGTCATTTTACACCTAGCTAATTGCCACATGTGAGAATCAAACCCTGCACCTGTAAGGCAAACACCTTGACCGTTATGCCAACTTCACTCCCATTCTTGGCTGATGACCACTAGGGACTTTATAAGCCTAACCATGCAACCCAGTCCAATTGAATCACTGTGTAATACGTGTATCTAAATCAAGGGGCATGTTAGTTAGGAGGGGTATGTTAGTTAGCAGATTGATTAAAAAGTTATGTGGGGGAGGTATGTTAGTTAGGGCATATTTACTGTTAGTCTATGTCTATAGCAGACATGGGGGCCCAGACTGGAAGTGAATTTACAATTTCTTATCCAATGTTAAGGAGTGTCTACTGTTGGCTTCTGTCTTTATGAGCCATGGAGGTTAGCCCTGTGATGAAATTACAATTTGCCATGCAATGGTCAAAGTTACATTTGAATAGTGTTAAGGATGGATGCTTCACATAGATGGGAAACCTAGTGCAGATCATGAGGATCCTTTGAGACACATATCTGCCTAACCAGCATGTTTTATTTACGTGGAAGCAAAGGTTAAATCCTTGTATCTATTGTGCCTGGTGCTGTTTTGTTTGTGGATGTGGAAAAGCTTCATCAGGGCTGGATCAGAGGATGTTTTATATGCTAAGCACACATCACCTCTCAACAATCTGTAAGAGACAGAGTACAGAGACAGGACTGTAAAGCAATCTGTATAGGAAAATGTGTTAATACCCTGGATTCCCTTAGTGAGGGACATCTGTGGCTGTTACATCTATTGCATATGCCTAGTCAGGTACATGCCAAAGGAGGCACTGTACTCAATGATGTGTCTGATAAGGGCCAAGTAGAGTGCTAATATAACTTCCCTGGACATGGATGCCATATCTTTCTTTATAAGTTGTGAAATGTATTATGATTTTCTTACCACCTTGGTTATATGTTGATCAAAGATCAGATTACTGTCTACATATGTCCCCACCTCTCTAACTACCAGGTCAGCTCTTAGTACTGCCTTATCAATGGATTACCTTGCCTGGGTTTTTCCCAAAGGGCACTATAATGCACTTCATTGCATTGAGTTTTAATCTGTGGCTTTGCCGCAAGTCATTTGTCTTCATTAGACCTTCTTGCAAGATGTTGGTGTCATGGGGGGAATTTATGATAGCTCCTAATTTGCAGTCATCTGTGAATTTGGAGAGTCAGAGACCCTTGACATTAGTCTTGACCTCCACGATGTAGATGTCAAACAGGAGTGGGCCTAGTATGGAGTCCTGTATTACTCCACTGGTGACCTACCTCTTAGTGAAGGTGGTCTGACCAGTCTTGAGTTCTTGTGTCCAATCTATGAGCTAGCTGGCAATCCATCGAATTATGTATGGATTTATGCATAGTTTATTGAGTATGTCTACAAATACCTAAGTGGGGTATAGCATTGAATGCCTTAGCCAGATCTCGGTAGGCGGTATGCACAATTTTCCCTTCATTTATTTCCTTGGGTTCTGTCTCAAAAAAGGCTCCTAGGCATGACCTTCCCCTTCTTCTTCTTTTGACTGCTCCCTTTAGATGTTGCCACAGCTGATCATCTGTTTCCATTTCTTCCTATCCTCTACATATTGCTCTGTCACACAAAACACCTGCATGTCCTCTCTCACCACATCCATGAACCTTATCTTAGGCCTTCCTCTTTTCCTATTACCTGGCAGTTTCATCCTTAGCATCTTTTTCCCAATATACTCTGCATCCCTCCTCAGCACATGTCCAAACCAATGTAATCTTGCCTCTCTGGCTTTGTCTCCAAACCGTCCAACCTGGGCTGACCCTCTAATATACTTATTTCTAATCATGCCCACCATCGTCACACTCAGTGCAAATCTTAACATCTTTAACTCTACCACGTCCAGCTCTGACACCTGCCTTTTTGTCAATGCCACTGTCTCCAACCCATATAACATAGCTGGTCTTGTTACCCTCTTGTAGACCTTCCTTTCAGTCTTACTGGTACTTGTCTGTCACAAATCATTCCTGACACTCTTCTCCACCCACTCCATCCTGCCTGTACTCTCTTCTTCACCTCTCTTCCACACTCACCATTACTCTGAACTGTTGATCCCAAGTATTTAAACTCATCCACTTTCATCACCTCTACTCCCTGCATCCTCACCATTCCTCTATCCTCCCTCTCATTCACACACACATATATTCTGTCTTAGTCCTGCTGACCTTCATTCCTCTTCTCTCTAGAGAATATCTCCACCTCTCTGGGGTCTCCACCACCTGTTCCCTACTCTCACTACAGATCACAATGTTATCTGCAAACATCATAGTCCACGGGGACTCCTGTCTGATCTCGTCTGTCAACCTGTCCATCCCCATTACAAATAAGAAGGGGCTCAGAGCTGATCCTTGATGTAATCCCACCTACACCTTAAACGCATCCATCACTCCCACAGCAGACCTCACCACTGTCACACTACCCTCGTACATATCCTGTACCACTCTTACATACTTCTCTGACACTCCCGCCTTCCTCATACAATACCACAACTCCTCTCTAGGCACCCTGTCATATGCTTTTTCTAAGACACAATGCAACTCCTTCTGACCTTCTCTGTACTTTTCCATCAACATTCTCAGAACAAACATCGCATATGTAGTGCTCTTTCCTGGCATGAAACCATACTGCTGATCACTAATCATCACCTCCTTTCTTAACCTAGCTTCCACTACTCTTTGCCATAACTTCATACTGTGACTGCTCAATTTAATCCCTCTGTAGTTACTACAGCTCTACACATCACCCTTATTCTTAAAAATTGGTACCAAAACAACATGCATGTCCTTCCCCTAACAAAAAACAAATTGGGATGTGTCCAGTGTCTAGACCATGATAATGTCTTTGTTGATCATTCCCAAGTTAATTCTTTCTATGGCTTTGCATATTAGACTAGTTAGACTAATAGATCTCTAGTTTCTGGGGTCATAGATTTATAGGTTCATAGTTATATACTAAGCCAACAACCAACAGGGTCTTTATAAGCCTAGCCATGCAATCCAACCCGTGTGTGTCCCTCTGTATCATGAGCGATTATTAGACGGGTATGTTAGTTAGGAAATTTCTAGAGGTTATGTGGGGGTGATATGTTAGTTTGGGCATTACTGTCTGTCACTGTCTGCAGAAAATAAAAACTATGTCTTGCCTTTTTAGCAGCCCATCTTTCAGGGACAATCTAGTAGCATTGTCTGGTTAAGTGATTTGTTCAGAGTCACACAGTAGGTAAATGGGGGTGAAGGAGTGAGCCACTGTATCCTTCAATACAGGAAGGAGTTTCTTAAAGAGCTTAGAGCCTTAATCCTTTGCACTAACTGCCAAACTTTACTCTACAAGCTTAGCCAGCAATCAGAGGCCATAACCAAATGCTGTATGTTGTATGTGTGACGTTAAGATCTTAACCATTATGCCACTCCTCCATGCCATCTTTCTCCCTATAAAGACGTCTTTGCTGAAACCTGATATTGAACCAATGACCTTTAGACCTTCAATCTGTCTCACAACTAAGCTATTTTTGATCATAAATAGGGAAGCTCAAGAAACAATGAGAGACTGGGATTCTGGATGCAGACTTTTACTGAGAATAACAATAATCATAAAGAATATTATATCCATAAAGCAGCAGAAAGTATTCTAAGAACTAAGCCAACATGGGAACTGAGAAAGGAGATTCTGGAGATAGGGATAACTGCAATTATAGACAATAGCCAAAAGGGGGCCAGAATTTATTGGAGAAAACTGGCAAAGGATCCAAGGTACTGGGAGCAAATAACTAAAGAGAAAAAGGTAATAGAATTGGAAGAGGCCAATAATTTATTTTGACTGCAGGTTAGAGATTGCCTTCCTTGTCAAGGATTGATATCAGAGTATAGACAAAGAGAAAGAAATAGGGGATTCTAAATGGAATACCAGCACTAGTAGAGTTTTTAGTAGAATCTAGAACAGAAGCTGCCATTAAAAAAGAATTATTAGTAGAGTATATAAAATATTGGTACTTTTCCATTAACACCTACCACGTCTTGGCACTGCTGTGTTTCGGTGCTATTTTATCATTTATGCAGGACTAACAAAAGTGATATGAAAAGCATCATTTTCATTAGGTAAGGTTAACTTTTCTTTTTTTATTTCGTTTGGTAAGCAGGCAGTACTTCAGACACGAATGTCTTGTCTGGTGCAGCACGATCGCAGTTTTTACAATGTGAAGAACAACTCCTTTCATTGGCATGTCAGGGCTGACTGAATAAACCGGGGATTGTGAGCATTACCAAGACCGATATTTTTTTTATGGGTATGGTACTGCAGTACAACTCTGAAGACTTTTTCAGAGCACCTGTGAACCTGCAGTTGTTGATTTCAGAGCAGTACACATCAGTCCTGAGAATACATGGTAAACATCACCCGATCCATACATATCCAGTACTATCAATCTTTTCAACTTCTCTCCTAATAGTATTCCCCTACATTAACCTTCTTCCACAGAGACACGGGATTCTCTCTTAAGTATTATACTGAAAAGTTAAGTAGCTTCTGGCTGAAAACGTAAATAAAAAAAAAAACTCCTGCAAGTGGTAGGGGTTTAACGGTGGACTGCATCTACTTCTGCAATGACCAAATGGTCCTGTACACCTAACATGACAATAGAGACTTGTCAGTCAGTTGTACAGAAGTTGTTGTCAACCACAAACTTGTGTCCAGTAGTGAAATACTGGCAAAATACAGCAGTGAGAACTGGTAGGGGTTTAACAGAAAAGTACGAAAATAGTGCATGCTAACTATGAGAATCAATCAGAGGAGGTTAGAAAGGATTGGGAAGAAAAATTGGATAAGCAATTCACAAAGAAACAATGGGAAGATATATGTGTATCTCACAAATATGCAAAAAAATCTAGAAAATTTAGGATTTTTGCTTGGAAATGTTTACATAGATACTTTTATACCCCAAGTAGACTCCAGAGAATTTTTTCTCAGGTAGACAGTAAATGCTGGAGGTGTGATGGGGAAAAAAGAAGTACTTAGGAACATATTTTCTAGGAGTGCAGTGGGTTGGCGGACATGCAGGATGCAGTGTTAGAGATGCTGATTGTGAGGATTATTGTGATGAAAGGGATGATTTTTCTGAGCCTTGATACAGAATCTGAATTTCCTAGACATGGCAAGACCGTGCTGTGTCTAATTATGGTGGCTGCCAAAAAAGCAATTACTAGAAAATGGAAGTCAAAATCTAAACCAACTATTTTAGAAGTAGTGAATATAGTAACACAGGCAAAACAACTGAAATTGCAATCTTTAATAAGGGTAGGAGCATACTCATAGGAAAAATGGGAATTGTGGAAACAATAAATACAGGGATGAATGAGGTTTAAAAGAAGGCAGGACTTAAATGAGCTATGCAATGTTTGAAAATGATTGGGTAGATTATAAGTGATGTATAATGTTTGCAACTGGGAGTGGGTCAGTATGGTTTGAGATGTAAAATGCTTGTCACTATGATTGTGTCATTGTGGTTTGTTTTTATTAATATAAATGTATGATTGCTTATATCATAGGTGATGTTTTAATAAAGATGTTTCTTGTTTAAAAAGGGGCAGGAATAATTTATGTAATGTTGCCTAGGTTATCTGATATATAGCAATATATATGAAATATAATGTTTGTTAATGTTAATTTGTTAATATAGTTTGATTACTTTTGTATAAATGTAAATGTGCCTATATCACAAAAGATATTTCAATAAAGGTTAAAAAAATAAAATAAATAGGTTTAGAGCCAAGCTGCCTTTGTGTGCTGTTTTCAACCTAGCCAATTACCCTTGGTTAGAATCAAGCATTGCACTTCTTGTCTACGAGGGAAACAGTTAAGCCATTATGCCAGCCCTCATTAACATCCCAGACAGGGCTTAAACCCATAATCCCCAGCTTAGGAGGCTAATGCTTTAACCATTAGGCCATTTGGGCCTGATATCAGAAGTGTTGCCACAGATATAATTGTAGATGACACGACACACAGTCACCATAAATGAAAAGAATGCTGACCAAATGTCTTCCAGTGAAATACAATTCAGTACTACACACAGTCACATTAATTGACCAAGGTTTGCTTCAGACCCATTATCTATCGAGTTACACACTCTAAAGAACACAGAAGTAATAGTACAGGTATTACAGGAAAAGTTGATTAATTGCCCACCCTTGTGAAGGAGTGTTATGGGACAAGATTAGTTATTAAAATGTATAATAATTTCACTTCATTAATGTTGTTATAATATGATTGTTAAAAAGCAAATATAATTTGTATACAGGGCTGGGAAAAATACAGCTTCATAAGCAAAAATTATTACTGTATCTTAACTGCATTCTTTTAATATGTAATAAGGAAAAAGTATGTGTTGCATGAAGTTGAGGCATGTTAGTTACTACAGAAAGGAATTTGTTAGCCTGACTCCTCCAGGCTAAGAGTGGGTTGTTGTTAGGGAAGGTTTGAAACATCCACGGTCAAAAACGAGACCCCTTGGAAGTAGGTGGATCATTTTACTTGAAGTCCGAGGTGAAAATCATGATGGATGAGGACATCTGAAAAGTTTTCTATTAGCTAGAATCATTGTAACATAATAAAACTGCATTACCACTTTTGATAAGAAAATGTATAAAAGATGTCGTCTGTCTCTCTTCAGAGAGACTATTTTAACATTGGCTATGAAGATTGTCTCCTAGCACTGTAAGAATAAAATTTCTGTTTGCACATCCTGAAGTGTTGTTCCTGACTGAAGGCATATAAGGTAAATTCTTAATATTATTTATTTATTTATGACTATAACATTTAGGTTCATAGGTTCATAGGTTCATACTAGGCTATCTGCCCAAGGGCATTTATAAGCCTAGCCCATAGTTATGTGGCTTTCGCCACCCCTTTAGTTTGAATAAAAACTATGCCTATCATTTTTCTGTGCCTCTGTCAAGCAGTGACACTGAAGTAATCCCTGGGGTATATCTGCGATCTCCCATCCATTGGTCAAGATTCCTCTTGAACAAGGCCAGCGAGGTGCTCTGCCTCACATGTACCGGGATTTTGTTCCACAGCATAGAGTCTCTGGGTGATGAATCTGTCCCTCCAGCACGTTCTATTTAAAACCGTGTCAGGGTTAAAGTCTCCCGCCTTTGTGTTTCTGGGGGATCTAGTTTTTTGGGGTGAAGCATATTCATCAAATCTGGGTTTGACATGGCCTTATATGTCAGGCACAGGTCACCTCTGAGCAAGCGGTATGAGACTGAATAAAGCTGGAGTTCTTTCAGTCGGGCAGCATAAGACATATTTTTGAGACCCTTTATCCTTTTGGTGAGGAACTTTTGGGGCCTTTCAAGCTGCATCAGGTGTCTGGTCAGATACATTCCGAACGGGGCATTGTACTCAATCATAGGTCTAATGAGTGATGAGTACAGGGGGACGATGACCTCCCTTGATCTAGATGTGAATCCCTTCATGATCAGGTGGGCGATATAGAAGGTTTTCCTAACTACTTTAGCAACATGAGTGTCAAACGAAAGACTACTGTCAACTTGGGTCCCCAGATCCCTGATGACTTTTTCTGTGCTCAGTGGATTGTCACCTTTGATGCCATTCTCTGGATCTGAACTTTGGTATTGCTGCAGGGCAGTTCTGGAATAGGGCCCATCACAGATTTTCTGTGAATTCTACACTGCTTTGTATGGAATAGTTAGAGGATCAGATATGCAACAATTTAGGGTGTGCAAACATACTAGCCTTGGCAGGGAAATTGTTTTGTAAGGGTTGGTTTGTGTTTTTTTTTCTTTCTTTCTTTATTTATTTAGACAATTTTAGCAAAATGTAAGTGGATGACTGTGTTTGTACAATAAGTGCATGACTGTGTTTGTAGTATAAGTGCATGACTATGTTTTTGTTTGACTGAGTTGTTTGTAAGGTATACAAGTAATAGTGAGAGGACCCCACAGCAAATGAGTATAGTAAATGTATGTGCAAGTACAGTAAAGGACAAATTAAAACAAGGAGGCACCTTATGTCGAGGGCGGTACCCTCAGGATTGAAAGGTAATAAGTATGCGAGATGTTTTATTCTGTCAATGTATGAATGTATGATAGAAAGAAAATTAAAAGTTAAAAATTAAAGATAAAGTTAAAAACAAGTTCATGAGCCCACCGCATGATTGGGACAAAGATTATATTCTGCTAAAACAAATTCATGAGCCCACCACCTGACTGGGATATAGACAATACAAGAAGTTCATGAGCCCATAGCATGATTGGGACATAGACTATATACTGTTGCACACAAATTCATGAGCTTACCACATGATAGGATGTAGAGGTATTCGTTGTTAAAATAAATTAATTAGCCCAAAGCACACTGGGACTTAACAATATGATTGTGTGAAAGTACCATTAGAGGGTCTGAAAGAGAGGTCAGTTCTAGGCTCAGTACCTACCCGCCCCATTATCCCAACCTCAATGCTGGAGCTGTAACTTTTGAGCTCATGCAGGGATGAAAGCAAGGGGGTGCTGTGGGAAAAGGGTGATCGAAACCCCTCCTCTGTTGCTGTATGCTGATAGACTTCATACCCTTCCCTCCCTATATGGTTTTCATAAGTTCATAGGTGTGTACTAGGCTACTGGCCCTGGGACCTTTAAAAGCCTAGCCCATAGAAGTGCCCTGGCATTGTGCCGCCCGTTGTTAGTTCCCAGTGCCTCTATCAAGTAGAGCCAGTGGAGTGATCCACTGGCTAAACTTTCTATTTCCCATCCACTCATTAAGATTTCTCTTGAAAAGGGCTAGTGAAGTGATCTGCTTGACATGTATGGGAAGTCTATTCCAGAGCATCAGCAGCCTCTGGGTTATGAACCTGTCTGTCCAGCATGTTCTGTTGATTGTGGTAATGAGGTTGAGGTCTCTGGAGTGTGTGGTGTGGAGGGATTGGGATTTCTTTACATGTAGCATTTCTAACAGAGCTGGGTCAGACATGGCTTTGTAAGTCAAGCAGAGATCACCTCTTAATGGACATTATGAGACAGAGAATAGCTGGAGTTTTTTTGAGTCTATCCAGGTAGGACATGTGTTTAAGGCCTAGGATCCTCTTTGCGAGGTACTTTCGTGGCCTCTCCAGCTGTTGCAGGTGTCTAGTGAGGTAAATGCCAAATGGGGCATTATACTCTATGAGTGGTCTAATGAGGGAAGAGTAGAGAGAAATGATGACCTCTTTCTTCCTGGATGCTAAACCCTTGGTAATGAGATGTGCCACATAGAAGGACTTTCTGACCACAGTGGCAATGTGGTGATTGAAGGAGAGGTTGCTGTCAACCTTTGTCCCCAGATCTCTTATAACACCTTCAGTGTTCTGTTGGCTCTCATCGATGTGGTAATTAGTGGGAACTGAGTTTTTCCCAAAGGGTATGATGATGCATTTTTTGGCATTAAGCTTAAGGCCATGGTTTCAACATCGGTCATTGGTCTCAGTGAGGCCTTTCTGTAGGATGTCTGCATCACTTGGGGAGTTAATAATGGATCCCAGCTTGCAGTTGTCTGCAAATCTGGTCAGTCAGAGTCCATCTGTTTTGGCCTGGACTTCTGAGAAGTAAATGCCAAACAGGAGAGGACCCAGGACTGATCCCTGTGTGACTCCACTTGTGACTGATCAGTTGTCTGACTTGGAGTCTTCTACTTTCACACTGTGTGTTCTATCTGTGAGCCAATTTGCAACCCACCTAACGATATAGGGGTTGATACCTAGTTTGGTGAGTTTAGCAATAATTCCTGAGTAAGGAATGGTATCAAAGGCCTTGGCCAGGTCGATGTAGGCTGTATGAACTATCTTACCTTCATCCACAGCTCTGGTGACTGACTCAAAGAAGTCAACTGGGTTGAGCAGGCATGATCTACTTTTCACAAAACCAAATTGCGTGGGATCTAGAGTTTGGAGATTCCCTCTATCCTTGTTAATTAGGTCCATGATGATGCGGTTTATATCCTTACATATCAGACTCATCAGGCTAATGGGGTGATAATTTCCAGGGTCTGTAGTTGCTCCTCCTTTACAGAAAGGGATGACTGTAGCAGCATGCCATGTAGTAGGGACAAAGCTTGAGGTGAGGCTGTGAGTGAATAAAGAACACAGATGTGGTGCCAGTTCACTTTGTAATTCATGTAGAACACAGCCAGAGATATTGTCTGGTCCCATGGAAGCTGTATTCTTGGCCTTAGACAATGCAGCTTTTACCTGTGCTGCAGTAATGCAGGGTGCCTCACATTCTTCCGGTATTGAGATTGGTCCTTTTGGGGGAGAGACGGGTAAAGTTGGCACTGAATCTGTCAGCCAGTATGTTGGCAATGTCTGTTGGCTCAGTATAGGAGGTACCATTGTGCAGTAACTCAGAGCAAATCTGGGTATTGTCATGGAGATTTTTGATATAACTAAATAAGCCTTTGTGGTTGTTTTTAGTGTCTGCTGCAATTCTGCCTAAATAGCTGGCTTTGGAGGTTTTGATGAGGGATCTCAACTTTTTGTTGATGCTAATAAGGAAAATGTTACAGTCTTGGGACTTCACCTTTTCCTGCAACAGTTTCTTCCTTCTGTTGTAGAGTTTATTAATGGCAGGCGACCACCAGACTGGCTTCCTTTTTTTGGAGGTGAGCGTCTTGGTTCTGTTGGGTAAGGCTAGTTCCATGCATTTATGTGTGTGTTCGTACAGTGCATTGGTGTATGATTCATCAGTTGTGCATGTATTTTCCATTGGCATGAGTGCTGTGAAGTTAGCCACCTCTGGTTTTAGGACTCCAAAGTCAGCTTTGGAGAAGTTTTTCATGGTGGATACCTTTGTGAGGGGTGTGAGTGAGATGTTGATTTCCATGGTGATTAGTTTGTGGTCGGATCTAACCAGGGAGGAATTGACTATTGGTGTAGAGCAACGGTTGCCCATTTTAGTAACAACCAGGTCAAGGATGTTGCTTCCTCTATTGTGGGTAAGAATGAACTGGTCCAGGACATTGGAACTGATGAATTCCAGGAAGCATTGGGCCAGTGCACTGGTGCTTGAGTAGTTTTCCCAGTTGATGGAGGGGTAGTTGAAGTCTCCTAGTATGTGAGTGTTGGGGTGGACCTTGATAGCTTCCAGGGGGTTTAGGAATGTGGAGTGAGAGTCTCCGGACATGGTTGGGGACCTATAGCAAGCTATGACCTGGATCACAGTCTTACTCAATGTTAGTTGTACCTGAAGTATCTCAGATGCATTATACTGGGCTAATAGTCTGGAGGTGTGCATATCTTTTATGAATATGGAGACACTACTGCCTTTGGAGCTTTGGTCCATATTTCGGGGCCGAAAGCTGTGGAATGAGTTATAGCATGGTAGCACAGGGATGCTTTCTGCCCCTTTAAACCAGGTCTCTGTTACACCCCAAATGCTGATGTTTTTCATTTTGAGGAGTGTTTTGAGCGAGTGCATTTTGAGATTTAAACTTCTAGCATTGAGCAGCATGACCCTCAGATTGCATTTATTTAAAGCTGTTACGGTGGTAATTTGGTCTTTGGAACTCTGCCTGAAAAAGACACTATAGGGGTAGCAAGAGCCTTACCCAGTACCCAGAAACTGAGGGGTGACAGATGCAGGCCATTTCTGACAAAGCATCGAGGTTTGTCAATCATGTCATCCCAAGCAGACAGATAATGGATCCCCTTAGAATGACAGCAGAAACTTGGTCAATTGTTGAATTCAATCGTTTTTTGTTTGCACTGTGCTATCATTCTGGGTGGTGGTAGGATACTGCTTAGGGCTAGTGTCATATCTGCCTGGGACACATAATCCGAGAGCTCCACCATGTCTCTTTTCATGTAGTCAAGTGAGGTGTAACTCAGGTCATTCACACCCACATGGATAATGACAGAGTCATACTTGTACTTGTTGTGGAGTGACCCGAGTGTGTGTGTTATGTGTCAGTTACTGGCACCTGATAGACAGCTGACTGTTACCTTCTCCTTATTCAACCTAGGGAGTGGGACATCTGTGTGGCTCACTACTGAGTCACCTATGATTAGTGTATTTGGTGAGGTGTTTAGCCTTAGGGGCTTAGGTTCAGGGGCACACTTTGGAGGTGAGCTATGTGTTCTGTGGGTTGTGCTGTGTTGTGTTGGTCAAGTGCATTTCTGCCTTGGAGGTCTCTGCTGTTTGGGTAAATTTCTATTCAGTGCATTTGTGAAGGTGAGTGTGTGGTTTGTGTTTTTATATGAGAGCTGTGATAGTGGGTGTTGTGGAGGGCTATGCGTTCCATGTGGTGTGGTGCAGGTGATAACCTTCTCCTCTTGACCAGCTAGTCTGTTTTTGGGTGGAGAGTGCATAGCTTCCAATTTGGTGAAATAAGTGCATCTCTCAGAAGTCTGGGTGTTGGGAGGTAATTGGAGTGCATTATCTGTGTACATGAGGCAGTTACTACATTGCCTCAGAAGGCCCAAGTGCACCAGGTTAATAGGAGAAAGCACAGGGAACTGCCCTTTAATCATGCCAGGAGGAGTGGTCTTGACTATTAAGTACTGGAGCTATTTCCATGAAGAATGACTAGTGCTAATGTCTCTTAGGTGTGCTATAATAATTGCAACAAAAACCTGTTGAAGTGCAAAGCAATTAGGCTATTTAAAGTGCAAGAAATAAAAAAAAACTAGCAACATCTAAGGGAAAAACTGAAGAGCAGACTTTCTGGCACCAGTAATAGTTTACCTCAGCTCTGTGCCACTGAACTGAGCCTAAACAAGTGCAAACCTGTGCAGCAACAGGCCTTTAAACCATAAAGTTGAAAGGGATGGAAAAACCACTGAGATGTATAATAAACTACAATTTCTGGGCCAGAAACCATTCCTCTTGTGGTAGATAGGCTACCTACTGCTTACCACTCCCACTAATAAGCTGGAAGGCTTCCCCTCAATACAGAAAGGCTTGGGGGACTCAGAAACTTACTTACAAACAGTCCTGGTTACAGCAAATCTGTATCAGGACTAGACTAGTTACAGAAAAGGTGGTAAACAAGCACCAATGTGGGCTTTTAAACTAGAAAGTTGATGGGGGTGGAAAACCTGCCCAGGCCACTAAACTACAAATTCTGGGCCAGAAACAACTCCTCCTGTGGTAGATAGGCTATCTAGTGCTTACCACTCCCACTGATAAGCTATCAGGCTTCCCTTCAACACAGAAAGGCTTGGGGGGCTCAAAAGCTTACAAACAGTCCTGGATACAGCAAATTTGAATCTGGACTAGACTATTTACAGGAAAGGTGGGAATAAGCTTAAATATTTTTGTTTTATACAGAAAAGCAACTAAAACAGCAGTAAAACAATTCAACTGCAGTGCAAGTTAGCATACTTGAGTGTGTAGCAATATTAAAGCAAATACAGTTTAAATAAATGCAATTAAATTTAAAAAATGACTAAAATCATGTGCAGGAAATCAGTAAATTAGGAAAATATCAAAATGGAGGCACTTAAGAGTATCAGAAAACAATGCCAGCAAATATATAAATAATTCAGTCAAGCAAAAATTAAGACAGTGCAGAACTCTGAACACTTACAAAGTGCCAAAAATATGCTTATTAGCTCTATATTTCCAAATTGTTTGAGAAGCACACTCAGTCAGAACACAAGGATATTCTAGCAATGGTAGATTCTAGTAAAGTGGTTTTTTTTATATATAAAGTGGAAAGGGAGAAAGGAAGAACAGAATATAATTCAAGGTTAAGATCACTAAGTGGGTTGGCCTTCTCAAATGTTCTCTCTGTATTAGGTAGAATGAGCTAGTGACACTAGACTGGGAGGAGTGTCCCAGATCAAATTTACAGTAGGGCGGGCAACTGCAATGACAACAAGTATAAGAACAAGACACCAATAGGGAGGGGGTGGGGAACTGCTCACAAACAGAAAATACAACTCTCAGTATGAAAAAGCAGTTTACAGTTAAGTAATTAAGTAAAATTGCAATTACAGTAATGAAACACTATCTACTAAGAAGTGCAATTCAATTAAATAAACGTAAAAAAATAACTTATTCTGCTCTAGGAGTCTTACGGAATTTCTTCTTTGTCCCAGTGATGAATCACAACTCCACAGGCTGGTAAAAAACAAGCACAATCCCCTGTAGACACAGTGTTTAAATACCAGAAAATATGGAAGAACCTAGAAGGTCAAATTACTTCCCAGTCCTTCTAGCCCCTGATCTTTCTACCAATCAGTCATGCTAGAGAAGGTCAGGCAACCCTGTTACTGCCACTAACAAAGAAGACAAAACACTATCAGCAGAAGATGGCTGCCAGAAACACAGGAAACTCAACAAATAAAACAACCAGGCCTGAATAACAGCATGCCTCTATCCAAACTATGCTACCTGACTAGAGAAATCTCACAACAAATGCACAGAAAGGCACAGATAGAACACTTACAAACAGAAAATACAACTCTTAGTATGAAAAAGCAGTTTACAGTTAAGTAATCCAGTAAAAATGGAATTACAGTAATGAAACGCTATCTAGCAATAAACAATACAGTTAAAACAGTATAAAACAGTACACAAATGCAGTGAAACAGTAAAAAAGATTTATAACACTGCAAAATGTAGTAGATTATCTGTATAGCACAATTATAAGCATTAAGACATGCAATTCAATGAAATAAATACAAAAAATAACTTATTCTGCTCTAGGAGTCTTAGGGAATTTCTGCTTTGTCCCAGTGATGAATCACTACTCCACAGCCTGGTAAAAATCAAGCGTGTGTGGATTACTACAGTTATTTTATATCTTCAGAACTGTCAGGATCCATGAGTTGTAAGCTAAGCCTAACAATTTTATTACTTATTTATAAAATAAGAAAATGGGAGCAAAGATAAACAAGCAAGATCAAATCCATGAAAAGGGAACACCTTAATATTTTATGTATTTTAACTATGGGAAGGAAAGTTGTAAATATTTGCATGACTGGTTTCAGCTTACTAAGAATTGTTCTGGTGGGGTATTTCCTTTAAATGGAACTGATGATAAGACTAAATTGCTGACATTGAAAGGTATTTTGGAAGAAAAGAAAAGCAAAGTAAGTGGGGAACAAATGACAGCATTTTATTCTTGGTACAGTGAAGCACTTAAAAGGGAAAATGAGCCAGCATTAAGAGGGTTGCAGGATGTTAATAAGAAATTGTTGCAACAAGATAAAGAGGTTAAAAAGGGAGTACAGACCAGTAAAATGGGATCCCTTTATCCTGTCTCAGCAGGTTTGGAACAAACCAAGGACGGCCAAAAAGTAGAAACTTCTGAAGAGGATGATAATCCTCCAGTAGCTACTGCATCCCCACCCCCATATGCACCAGTACGTGTAGCTCCTGTACAATAATCTATTGTTTCTCAGACCCCTACCTTTCTGTTTACTGTCCATTGGACACCCAGTTCACACGATACTGGTACATCTCATACTGGTTCCCCTGTTCCATCGTCATCTTCTGAACAGGCATCTGCAGTCGAGGGGGGGGGTTCTTCTTCCTATCCTTCTCAGATAGCTTCTACTTCCCCAACAGGGACATTAGTATTTGACACTCCTGTATCTCACCATACATGCTCACATGACAGGGTAGAACAAGAGACTACAACCTCTGGAGGGGATCTATTGGCACCTGTCATGGAAATTTTGAGGGCTAACAATAGGCAACTTGTTAATCATCCTAGGACTCCTGCTGATTTGCATACTATGTCTAAAAATTTTCCAAATAGAGAAGATCCATTAAAATTCAAAGAAGAATTAAAAACTATAATAGAATGTTACAATCCTACTTTGATAGATTTAATATAGATTTAAATCAACTGCTGAGGGTAGTTACTTCAGATGAAATAATAAAGCAGTTACTGGAAAAGGCTGAGCTAACAGATTTCACTCTCACAGGGAATGCTTTAACAGATAAACAAACAGCATTGTTAAATAGGATTACGGATGTGTGTCAAGTTAGGACTAACTGGTCTAAAATACAGGTATGTAAACAAAATAAAGGGGAAGCCCCTGCAGACAATTTGAGTTGCCTTAAAACTGTATTTGCTAGACATTCAGGAATACCAGACTCAGAATAGCATGCTAAGCCTGCTATTGCAGCATCCTTTGTGCAGGGTCAGCAAGGCCCTGTACAAAATCAAATAAAGCAAGTGCTCATAGACTGGCAAGGAAAGGACTTAGAGTCTTTATTAAGTGCTGCAAATCACTGTACAGAGTATCAGGAAAAATGAAGGAAGGATACTGAGGATAAGATGTTAACTTTACAAATCAGGCATCTAGAAACCCCAAGGGATCGAGGCAGAAGCAGGGGAAGTGGTAGAAGAATTGCTGGAGGATTTAGCAAAAGTGGTTGTAGAGGGGAACAAGGTGCAGCTGATGGGCAACAGTGAGCTGGCAGTGCCCCTCTGGCTTCATCTAACACATCTTGCTTCAATTGTGGAGAAGCAGGTCATTGGAGAGGGGAATGCCCACACAGGCAAATGCAAAGAGTCCATGATACTTGGACTGAATGGCAACCAAATTATAATAATGCAGTTTTTTCCTCCACCACCTCCTCAGATTGGAAGTAGTCAGGAAGCTCCATAATGACTAGGTCAAAGAATAATACAGAAGTGAATCTTAACCTTCTACTGCCAATTACTGCCAATAGATTAAAATGGACCCTACGTTAAGATGAAAATAAATTCAAAGAAAACCCCATTTCTGGTGGACACTGGAGCCACTGGGTCAGTGTTAAAAATTACTTCAGATAGTCAAATACCAGTATCAGAGCATAAAGTAAAGGCAGTTGGACTAACAAATATTACAGTTATGTATCCTGTCTCAGAACCCATCCCCATTTCTTTAGGTCAGATTGAAAAAAAACATTATTTTCTTTTCCGTACTACTGCACCTGTAAATCTGCTAGGAAGAGATTTGTTATGCAAGCTGAGTTATGCTAGTTATTGTACCCTAGAAGGGGTGTATCTAAATGTTCCAACAGAATCAGAGGAGGAAGTATTGCCAGTTTTAACAGAAGCTGAGGAACAGCCTGCTTGAAGCATACAGGTAGATGGAGAATTACTACAGCAGGTACCTGCCAATATGCGGGCTAAGCATGCAAATGAAGTAGGTATACTGAAATCAGCTGAACCAGTAAAAATAAAATTTAATCCATCAAAACCTCTCCCTAGAGTACCACCATATCCACTAAAGCCAGAAGCAGAGCAGGGAATCAAACCTGTAATTCAGTCTCTTATACAACAAGGAATAATAATACCAGCTAAAAGCCCTTATAATACTCATATTTTTCCAATGAAAGAGCCAGGGAAGAATACTTATAGATTTATACAAGACTTAAGGGTTGTAAATAATGCAGTAGTGCCTACTTTCCTGTTATTCCAAATCCAGCAACAATACTGAGTTGCATACCACCTACAGCTAGTTACTTTTCTGTAATAGATTTATGTTCAGCATTCTTTCCTATACCAATTCACCCTGACAGTCAGTTTCTGTTTGGTTTTGCATATCAGGGACAGCAATATAGATGGACATGGTTGCCACAAGGATATACTGAATCTTCTTAATTATTTTCTCAAATTCTGAAAAAAAGATTTGGAGAATGTGACATTTCCGGCTGGGTCTGTGTTAATACAATATGTAGATGATTTACTGATAGCATCAAATTCCTTTCAGCAATGTCAAAAGGATATCTTCCATCTTTTGACTATCCTTGCAGAGAAGGGACACAAAGTGTTTAGAGATAAACTACAATTGTGGTCATGTCAGGTACATTATCTTGAACATTTAATATCTCAGGGTAGCAGGCAAGTGTTACCATCTCATATTGATGCAATATCTAAGGCCCTACTTCTGACTACTCAGAGACCACTTAGGTCTTTCCTAGGTATGACAGGATACTGTAGACAGTGGATCCCTAACTACACAGAAATTGCCAAACCTTTGACAAATCTTTTAAAGCAGGATACACAAAATTCTTTCCTTTGGAATAGTGAAGAGGAAAATTTATTTCAGAACTTGAAGAAAAGGTTTAGCTACTGCCCCAGCTTTAGGGTTACTAGATTATAATAAAACTTTTATTTTATTTGTCATAAAAGAAATGGATTTGCTCAAGGAGTACTTGCACAAAAACATGTGGACAGCTATCATCCATTAGCTTATTACAGCACAACACTTGATTCTGTTACAAAAGGTTTTCGACCCTGTTTAAGGGCAGTTGCCACTGCTGCCATTCTAGCTAATCTGGCACAATTGTTGGTGCTTGGGCATGATCTCACAGTAGCTGTCCCTCATTCTGTATCATCTCTTTTGCTTAAAATGAAAACTCAACCATTTTCAACTGAACGTTTAACTAGATATGAACTTGCACTTCTTTCTGATCCAGTTATTTCTCTGATCCACTGTCCTGTTCTAAATCCTGCATCTCTGTTGCCTATTGCTGAGGATGGTAAAGAGTATGATTGTGTGTATGTAACTAACTATTTGCTTTCCCTTAGGCAGGACTTAAAGGACTCTCCTATACCCAATGCTGACATGCATCTGTTCATGAATGGGTCCTGTGGAAGAAATCAAACAAAAATGTTGATCTCGGGAATAGCAGTCTGCACCGAAGAAACAATATCATTGCAGCAAGGATTATAGGGTGTTCACTCTGCTCAAATTGCTGAGCTAGTGGCTTTGCAAAAAGCCTGCGAATTAGCCAAAGACAAGGTGGCCAATATTTTTACAGACAGCCATTATGCTTTCGGGGTGGTACATGATTTTGGGCAACTTGAGAAAAAGAGAGGGTTTATTGACCTCTTCAGGAAATCAAATTAGAAATTCAGGGTACATAAAATCATTGTTAGATGCACTTTTGCTACCTAAGAGGCTGTCTGTAATCAAATGTTGTGCACATCAAAAAGGCATAGATGTCATAACAAAAGGAAATAATTTGGCAGACCATGCTGCTAAACAAGAAGTAATACATTTTTACAAAAATCTGTGTATGTTAACAATAACAAACTGCAACAGTAATGATGTGTTTGATTTTGAAAGGTTGTCAGGAAGTTCTGAGGTGGCTAAAGGATGGATGTAGAAAATCCTTTGATGGCATATGGTGACATCCGGATGGCCAACTGGTGGCGCCTGCCTCTTTGCCTCCTTACCTGGTAAGGGCATATCATTTACTGGCCCATACACGTAAAACAGCTTTACTTAATCAAATTACCCAAAGTTGGTAGGCCCCTCATGTCTCTTCTTTGATACTTCAGTATGTACAACACTTCAGTATATGTTTGGAATATAGCATAAGCAATCATACCAACAGCAAATCTACATGTTTTCTTCCACCCTGGGGACCTTTTGTTAACATACAGCTGGATTTCATTCAGATGCCTAAGACTAATAATTTACAATTTTTTTGGTGGTAGTGTGTATGCTCTTAGCATGGGTGGAAGCTTACCCTTGTCACAAAGCTGATGCAGTCACAGTTATTAAAAAAACTGTTATCTGAATTTATACTGAGATTTGGTATACCCAACATTGTTAGCAGTGATCAAAGAACCCATTTTAATAATGCACTGTATCAAGAACTATGTAAACTTTTTAATACTAAGTTGAGTCTTCATTGTCCTACACATCCCCAGTCATCTGAATTAGTGGAAAGGGTAAACAGGACCTTTAAAAATAAAATTTTGAAGATTTGTGCTGAAACCCACTTAAAGTGGCCAAAAAGCCCTTCCCTTAGCATTAATAAGTATGAGGGCCTCACTGAATGCCACCAGGAAGTTAAGTTCACATGAAATATTAATGGGGAGACCCATGACCCTTCTAGCTACCCCTCCAGTGGGAAATGTTGATTTAACTTTGTCACATAATGCTATGGTTTCTTACTGCAGGAAACGCCTCCATGTCTTGCAGTAATATCATCTAACATTAAGAGCAGTATTACCAAAGTCTCCTGACCAGCCCTGTCATCAACTACAACTGGATGATTGGGTATATGTGAAAATTTTCCAGAGGAAAACTGCCTGAGCCAGAGGTGGAAGGGGCCTTTTTAGGTCCTGCTCACCACTTTGACTGCAGTTCGCTGTGTAGGACTACCAACGTGGATCCATTCATCTCATTGCAAGAAAACCTGTTGTGTGGGGCCCCAAATGAATCATCGCAGCCAACAGAGGGAGATCGAGGTGTGACAAATAAATCATCTGCCCAGTTAGAAGGTCAACTTCAGTAGCATTCCATAATGAATCCAGTGACAGCAGGTACTTTTGCTTTGTTTCTGCTGCTATTCCCTTCTATAAACTGGTCAAGAGAAAACAATTTCTTGCTGGTCCTTCGGCAGTATGCCAAAGATCTAAACAAAACAAACTGCTGGATATGTTCATATACACCTCATCATTCTAAGGCAGGGATTCCTATGATTCCCATGCCTGCATCACAGGTGTTTTTTGAAAAGGACCTTAATGACATCAGCTTAACTTGGCATAATGTAACTGATTTTTCAAAGATTGTGTCTCTTCAACCTGCAACCACACATCATGGAGACACATGTTATGCCAGAAATGGGACTGTACCAGTAGGAAAGAGCAAATGTAATGACACCAGGCATGAAAGTGTGTTAGGCTCTTTGCACTTAAAAAGCTATGATTGGGGGGGTGGCATGGGCATGATAAGTGACTGTAACTACATCTGTGGTGATCGTGCCTACCCCTGGTTGCCTATAAACTGATCTGGATGTTGCTTTGTAGGCTATATTACTCCTGCTATTCAACATTTCAAACAGCCACCAGCAGGTAGACAGAGAAATAAGCAAGTAATCCACTGGGCAGAACAAGTATTTTCATTTTTTTTCCCTATGTATGGAGTGCAAAGGACAATGCTTGAAATCATCATGCTTGCCCAAATTCTATAGGAGGTGGTCAATGAAACTTCACATCACATCAGGATGGCAAATTAAGAAATGAAATGTGAACTGTGGCGTTACAGAACTGAATGGCACTTGATATAATGCTTGCTGCAAAGGGTGGTCATGTGCCCTCATAGAGAGTCGTTGTTGTTCATATATTAGTGACTATCATGATGCACAGGAAAAACTGGCAAATTTCATGGAACAAAGGGCCAAAGATTTGGACAACACATCAAAACAATGGACACTTTTTGGATGGTTGGGCAGTATTTTTGGTAACCTCAGAACTAGCATAATCCAGAGTATTGTCATCGTACTTTTTATTATATGTGTGATCATTTTGGTATTTTCAATTCTAAAGGCTGTAGTTACAGGATGTTTAACCTCACCTACACATGAAATGCCACTGCATGCACCAATCAATGATAGTTCTTTATTTTATCAAGTTGCGAAAAATAAAAATATAATTATATGTGTGATATGACACTGATGGTGTCAGAAGGAGGAAACTGTTATGGGACAAGATTAGTTATTAAAATGTATATTAATTTCAGTTTATTAAAGTTGCTATAATATGATTGTTAAAAAGCAAATATAATTTGTATGCAGGGCTGGGAAAAATACAGCTTCATAAGCAAAAATTATTACTGTATCTTAACTGCATTCTTTTAATATGTAATAAGGAAAAAGTATGTATTGCATGAAGTTGAAGTATGTTAGTTACTACAAAAAGGAATTTGTTAGCCTGACTCCTCCAGGCTAGGAGTGGGTTGTTGCTAGGGAAGGTTTGAAACATCCAAATTCAGAAACAAGACCCCGTGGAAGCAGGTGGATCATGTGCAGAAAGGTGTTCACATGAAGTCCAAGGTGAAAATTAAGAGGGATGAGGACATTTGAAAAGTTTTCTATTAGCTAGAATCATTGCAACATAATAAAACTGCATGACCAGTTTTGATAAGAAAATGTATAAAAGATGTAGTCTGCCTCCCTTCAGAGAGACTATTTTAACATTGGCTATAAAGATTGTCTCCCAGCGATGTAAGAATAAAATTTCTGTTTGCAAATTCTGAAGTGTTATTCCTGATTGAAGGCATATAAGGTAAATTCTTAATGCTATTTATTTATGAGTATAACAGGGGGATAACTGTTGCTGCTTTTTGTTCTCTTGGTATGTAGCCTGTTATTAAGAATTTGGAATTGGTTCTATGATGCAATGAGATAACATATTGAGAATAATGCAAAGAAAAAGAAGGGCTTCATTTTCTGGATGTGGAAGAACTCATATGTTTGAAGGGAAAGAGCCACTCTGGACAATTTCTAGCAGCTGGAAATCTGTTGTGATCTGTTCCCAAAGAGGGAAATAAAAAGAAAGATTGTCTGCCGCATTTAACAGATAGCCACATTGGGGCAGAGATGTGTTTGAAAGTAAAAGATAATTATGCATTTTTCTTGGACTGTCCCTCCATTTGTTTTAAAATTTCCTTGTCATTTCTTTTTGTACTGCTGTCTCCCAGAGTTTTTTTGGGTGGGGGGTTTAAAGAGTTATCTATAAAAGGGCCCAGAGCTGGAAGAGTAATTTCTTTTGCACTCAGGAATGGGAGACTGAAACATCTGTTTTGTCCATTGGATCAGTTCCATCTTTCATCAAATCTTTTCAAAACTTCAGCTGAAGAGGTACCATAATACTTCCTTGTCCAAGGGGACATTAAGAAAATGTGCATTGATATCTTCTGGAAGTTGAGATATTAGGCTTATAACTGGCACATAACTGATCCTGATGCAGTTGCATCATATGAGCATTCTAATTTGAAACAAAGCCAAAGTTATGCTGAGAAAAGAGGATTTAACCTTAGAAGACGGCAACTCAGCAAAAATTTTATTCATGTCCCCAATATATATATATATATATATATATATATATATATATATATATATATATATATATATATATAGTGGTCTACTTATTTATCAGGCTGTGGATGGTAATTCATTACTGAAACTAAGCAGAAATTTCTTAAGATTCCAAGAGCAGGATAAGTTATTTCTTACACTTATTTCATTGAACTGCACTGCTGAAACGCTTATAATTTTGCTGTACAGTTAATCTACTACATTTTGCACTGTTATAAAGCCTTTTTTACTGTTTCACTGCATTCATGTACTGTTTTATACTGTTTTAACTGTATTTTTCATTGCTAGATACTGTTTCATTACTCTCATTGCATGTTTACTGAATTACTTAACTGTAAACTGCTTTTTCATACTGAGAGTTGTATTTTCTGTTTGTGAGTGCTCTATCCAAGCTTTTCTATGTATTTTTGATTTTTTGAGGTTCTGTGTTCTAGTCTAGTCTGTTTGCAGTTTAAAGCATTCTCTAGAGTCTGCTTGCTCCTTGATCTGTTTAAAACTTTCATTTTGTAGCTACAGCTAGGAGCTGTAATGGTGTGCATTACTATAATTGCATTTTTATTTAATTACTAAATTGTAAACTACTTTTTTATACTGAGACTTGTATTTTCTCTTTGTGAGCATTCTTTCTATGCATTTAAAGTGAGGTTTCTGTGCTCTGCTCAGGTGGCATAATCTTGATAGATACCTGCTGTTGTCCAGACCTGGTAGTTTTGCTCGAGTTTCCTGTGTTTCTTGCAGCCATTTTCTGCTGATAGTCTGTTTTCATTACTATTGAGAGTAACAGGGTCTCCTGACCTTCTGTAGTACAAGTGATTGGGTAATAGCAGGGACTAATAAGACTGAGTAGTAATTTGATCTTCTAACTCTTCCATCCTTACTGGTATATAAACCCTGTGTCTGGAAAAGGTTGCGCTTGTATTTATCAGGCTGTGGATGGTAATTTATTACTGAAACTAAGCAGAAATACCTTAAGATTCCAAGAGCAGGATAATTTATTTCTTACACTTATTTCATTGAACTACACTTCTGAAATACTTATAATTGTGCTATACAGTTATTCTACTACATTTTGCACTGTTATAAAGCTGTTTTTATTGTTTCACTGCATTTATGTACTGTTTTATGCTGTTTAACTGTATTTTTCATTGCTAGATACTGTTTCATTACTCTAATTACATGTTTACTGAATTATTTAACTGTATACTGCTTTATCATACCGAGAGTTGTATTTTCTGTTTGCGAGTGCTCTATTTGAGCTTTTCTGTGCATTTTTGATATTTTGAGGTTTCTATGATCTAGTCTAGTCTGTTTGCAGTTAAAAGCATACTCTCGAGTCTGAGTGCTCCTTGATCTGTTTAAAACTTTAATTTACTGGCTACGGCTAGGGGCTTTAATAGTGTGCATTACTATAATTTACATTTTTATGTAATTACTAAATTGTAGCTGTAATAGTTTCCCACCTACCCTCCCTAGTGTTGTGGTGTTCCTATACTTTGTGGCTTTGCAGTTGCCCACTCACACTGTATATTTGATCTGTGACACTCCTCCCAGTCTAGTGTTATTAGTTCATTCATTCTAATAGAGAACATTTGTGAAGGCCAACCCACTCAGATTCTTAACCTTGAATTAACTTCTGTTCCAGCTTTCTCCATTTCCACTTTACTGAAAAAACATTATAAGCTTGTTTCCCCCCTTTCCTGTAACAAGTCTAGTCCAGATACAGATTTGCTGTTTCCAGGACTGTTTGTAAGCTCCTGAGCCCCCCCACCCCACTTAACTAGGATTAAACTATTCCTGGCGCCATAAGGTCTGATATTCAAGTTTTCCTTTGCAACTAGCCAGCTTTTTAGTTTACACTCAAATCTGTTTTTTTGAGCTCAGCACTTGTTCAGAACTTGTTGTAAGCACTAAATAAGCTACACATTACTACAGCACTTAACTTTCCTCAAGTGTCTAAAGGAAAACAGTTTTTAGTACTTAATAAATAAGCACCTATCCAGGCATGTCTAAAGGTCAGCTCCCAGTGTTTTCTCCTGTCTACCTGAAGAATCTGGGCATCATGGGGCAATGCAGCAATTGCCTCATGTACACAGACAACCCTCTCCTCCTACCACCCAACACTACGACCTGTGAGAGATGCACTTATATAGCCAAACTGGAAGCAAAGCTCTCTTCACCAAAGACTGGACTAGATAGTCAAGAGGAAAAGGTAAACACTTGCACCACACCACACCCATCACATAGTCCCTCAAAACCTACACCACCAAAACACACACACAGAAGCACAAAACACATGCCTACATTGATGGAGGCTCTCAATAAAAATCTGCCCAAACAGCCAAGACCTCCAAAGCAGAAATGCAAGCAGCCTCCACCCCCCAACCCAACCCAAATAACACATAGCCCACATACTCAGTGTGCCACTCAGCTATAGTCCATAAGGCATAATGTACTCAAAACTCTAGTCATAGGTGACTCTATAGCCAGGCACACTGATGTTCCACTCACCAGGCTAAACAAGGAGAAAATTACTGTCAGCTGCCTGTTGGGTGCCAGGATCCACCACATAACACACGCACTCAGGTCACTCCACAAAAAGTACAAATATGACTTTGTCATTGTCCATGTTTGTGTGAATGACCTGAGATGTTCCTCACTGGACTACATGAAAAGAGACATGGAGGAGTTCTCCGATCTTGTAGCCCAGGCAGGTATGACCCCAGCCCTGAGTAGCATCCTGCCATCACCCAGAATGATACCACAGTACAAGGACAAAATAATTGACTTCAAGGAACTGGCTAAGTATCTGGTGTCATTCTAAGGAAATTCAATATCTGTCTGCCTGGGATGACATGATCGACAGACCTCTATGCTTTGCCAGAGATGGCCTCCACCTGTCGCCCTTGGGATTCTGGATATTGGAAAGGCTCTTGCCACCCCATATAGTGCCTTTTTTAGGCAAGGTTCAAATGACAAATTCACCACCATAACAGGTACAAGCAAGCACAATCTGAGGGTAATGCTACTCAATGCTAGAAGTCTAAACCTCAAAATGCACTCACTCGAGGCACTCCTTAAAATGGAGAACATTGACATCTGTGCAGTGACAGAGACCTGGTTCAAAGCTCCAGAGAGCACCCCTGCATTACTAGGCTATAATTCATACCACACCTTTCGGCCACCTAACCTGGACTGAAATACTAAAGGTAGAGGTGTGTCCATATTCATTAAGGATATCCACACCTCCAAGCTAGTTGCTCAGCATAATGCATCCGAGATTATCCAAGTTCAACTAACTCCTGGCAAGACCACAATCCAGATTGTAGCTTGCTACAGACCAGCCACCATGCCCCAGGATTCCCACTCCTCTTTTCTTGATACACTGGAAAATATTAGGGTACAACCCAACACCCTAATAATGCGTGAGTTCAACTATCCCACCATTAACTGGGAAAACTATTCATGTAACAATTCTTTTGATCAACCTTTTCTGGAATTCATCAATTTCAACGCCTTGGATCAACTTATCCACACCCCAACCAGGGGCAGCAATATCCTAGACCTGGTCATCACCAACATTTGTGACCAGTGTTCCACACCAGAGGTCAATTCCTCGTTGGTCAGATCCAACCACAAGCTAATCATCCTAGACACATACATTCCGGTCCCACCCCCCATTTGGAAAATGACCATAAAAAAATTCTCCAAAGCCAACTTCACGCTTCTTAAGACAGAAGTGGCAAACTTTACGACACCCATGCAGATGGACAATAGAGGTACGACTGCTGAATCTTGCACAAATGCACTTTATAAGCACTTACACGAGTGCATGGATCATGATATCCCTAAAAGAACCAAGATGCTATCCTCCAAAAAAAGGAAGCCAATCTGGTGGTCTTCTGCCATAAACAAACTCTACAACAGAAGAAAGGAACTGTTGCAAAAAAGAGTAAAATCCCACGATTGGAGGAACTCCCTGGTCAGCCTCAGTAAGAATCTGAGATCCCTCATAAAATCCTCCAAAGCTAGTTATGAAAACCAAATCACCACTGATTCTAAAGACAACCACAAGGCATTCTATAGCTAAGTCAAGAATCTCAATGGCAACACTCAGATATGCTCTGAGTTGCAGCACAATGGCACTAAATATACAGAACTAACTGATATTGCCAACATCCTGGCAGATAGGTTCAGTGCTAACTTTACCCCCCCCCCCCACCCCCTAAAGAGCCCATCTCTATACTGGAAGAATGCAAAGTTCCTGTAATCATGACTGCACAGGTTAAAACCTCACTCTCCAAAGCCAAGGACACAAAACCTGACAACATCCCAGGCTGCCTTCTGCACAAACTACAGAATGAACTGGCACCCCACCTAAGTTCCATGTTCAGTCATAGCCTCACCTCAGGCTTTGTGCCCATTAAATAGCACACTGGGACAGTTATCCCACTCCACAAAGGGGGAGCCATGACACACCCCAGGAACTACTGCCCCATTAGCCTGACGAACCTGGTCTGCAAGGCCATGGAACATATCATCATGGAACTCATAAACAAAGACATTGGAGATCTCCAAACTCTTGACCCCACACAGTGCAGGTTTGTAAAAGGCAGATCATGTCAAATAGGGAACCCTGCATCAATTTCTTTCTCCTCTAAACCTCTATAGCAATCTGTTACTTTCTCCCTTTGCTATCTCTTATCTGTAGTCCCTCTTCTAGCTATCTCTAATATACATACCTCTGTTGTATTTTACTTTCTGTCCACTAGGTGGCACCCTAATCCAGACTAGGGTTATATCTAGTTCTCCACCTTCCCAAAAATTGGCTCTGTACACTATTTCCAGCTCTCTTCTCCTGACTAATTGCTAATCTCCTTGCTGTATCACTCTGCTGCTACCTTTCTCTTCCCACCATCTAGCTACACTCTTTTCAATCCTTCCACTCCACCAAACATTTCTCTACCTCTCACCTGATTTGCCACTCTCTTTCAACCTAGACATACTTACTTTGGGAGGGTTGGGATGGTGGCCTAATGGTTAAGGTGTTTGCCTTACAAACACAAGGTGCAAGGTTTGAGTCTCACAAAGGATAATTGGCTAGGCTTGAAGTGGCTCACAAGAGCAGTTAGCTTAGTACTAACCTATGAACCTATGAACCTATGAACCTATGAACCTTTGCCTCAAGAATCTGCTGCTGCTTTCTGATTGTCTCTGCAGACTCTCACTTACCTGCTCTAACCCGCTCCATTCACCCTGCGGGCTCACTCCGATCCCCTAACATACCCCAAATTCCCACACACCCCCAGTGGTCCTACTCTTCTACTTACAAAGCCACACCCCCTCCTTCCTATCCAATAGCTATCCCTAACTCATTACAGACCAATCATCCACACACCCACTCCCATACTGACAATTTTACCCTCACTCACTTCTTACATATTTCAATACTCCACACTCACTCTACCCCTACCTCCTAAATCCTAACAATATTCTATAATCTCCTACAAGCATGCCTCTTACCCATACACTCACATATATAAAAATACCTCTCCTACTTTCTTTCCTATCTATCCTTTCAATACCCTACACCCTTACCTTTTATGAAAACCTACAATTCACATCATCTCACCAACCCCTAAAACAAACATTGCTAATAAATGATCTTAAATCCCTAAGCCATTCAAACATAACATCCAACTCAACCTGTCTATCTGCTAAATTCCACAGAGTAGCCCATCTTACATTCACACAATACAGAAAATCACAACAAAATTGCAGTAAACTTCTGAAACATCATTATAATCCCAATAGACATCCTCTCCTTCATGGGGACATTCATCCCAACCCAGGACCAGGCAGCAGCACCCTTCGCCACACCACTCCCCCTTTCACTCCCCATTTAACCCCTAATTCTCTACTCATAGCTCACCTTAATATAAGGAGTCAAGTGTAGCAGCACTGAACACCACTTCTTAAACAGAATGCATTTATTAAAAAGAAAACTATGGACAGTAATCAAGGATATAAATCCATAGGTACCACAAAATGTGGGAGTTGCAACCAATGTGGGTTAATTATTAGGGTACCTTGTCTAATTTTGGATGACAAAAACAGAACAGAGGTTAGATTTCGAAAAGGTAACTGTAGAACCTCTTACTTAGTTTATCTGGCAAAGTGCACCAAATGCCCCTGTTTTTATGTGGGGAAGACGGAGAGATGTCTTAGAAATAGAATTTACGATCATTGTTAGAAAATAAGAAAACAGGATACTAACAATGCTTTATGGAGACATCTCAGTGGTAATACACATTGTGATTCTTTTAATTTTGGCATTTTAGAATGTATAAAATCAAATCCAAGAGGGGGAAGTATGAAGTACAAACTTGGAGAAAAAGAAACTAGGTGGCAAATTAAACTCAATGCCTCTGTTTATCCTGGACTTAATGAAACTATTTCCATTAAACCTATTTTGGAAAATAGAGAGTAGCAGAGACAGGTAGAGATTTATAAAAGGTTTAGTTGAAGCAAGGATGTTATTGGGGCACATTTGTCAATATTATAAATGTTAGTACTATAAATGTTGTAGTGTTATACACACTTTATGTGGTAAGCAATTGTTTTTAATACGGTCACAAGTGTGGGAAGTTTGAATGAATATAAATTGTTTTTTCTATTTGAAAAAGGCAATTGACAAGGAAATGAAGCACTGAGCACTTTAAATTTTTATTATAAGTCATTATGTTTTAATTGATTTTATATAATTGATGAAATTAATTGATTCATGTTTGTATATAAGTGGGTAGTGGCAAGGAAGATTCAGTTCTGAGGAAGTCTACATAGAGTAGATAAAAGCGCTTAACTCTGATGTATGTTATGGACTACTTTTTCTTTTATTTTTAATAAACGCATTCTGGTTAAGAAGTGGTGTTCAGTGCTGCTACACTTAACTGAGAGCGGATACTGGTGTTATTTATTATATTGTCGACCGTTCCAGGTGCTATTCATTTTCTTAATATAAGGAGTATTAACAATAAAATAAGCCAACTACACACACTACTAGATACTCACTCTTCTGATATCATATGCTTAACAGAAACCTGGCTTAAACCTGTTACAAAAGACAATGAAATACTCCCACCTGGTTACAATATCTTAAGATTAGACCGACCGACCAAAAAAGGTGGCGGGGTAGCAATACTGCATAAATCTCATTTACAAATCACTTCTCTACTAATACAACCACCTCTAGACATCAATGTAGAAATCCTTATCTCTAAGCTCCAGCTCAGTGTTACAAAATCTATATACATAATATGCACCTACATACCCCCAGGCAATAACATCAGCACCCTAGAAAGTATCCTCTGCTGGCTTTCGACATCCTTCCCTCAGGAAACCATTGTACTCTGTGACTTTAATATAGACTAGAACACCTGTGCCACTCTTAAACCTACAGCCCTTATAAACCTCTATGGCTTCTCCCAAACTATTACCACCCCCACCAGAATCCATAAACCCAGCGGCAAAGAAAGTATACTAGATTGGATCCTAATTAACAAACACCCCCTCTCTTACAAAGTCGGTATCCTTCTCGACGATATTAGTGACCACTCACTTACCTATTTATCTAGACAAAAATCCTTTATCCCAAATCAAACTCCCTTTAAAATCACTCGCAACAAAAAAAACACTTTGACCCCATTGCCTTTCAAACTGAACTTCAATCCTGTGGCTGGTCACCTTTAAGGCACCTACCACTTGATGAAGCAGTATCCTATTTTAACTCCAAATTCCTACAAAAATTCCATGCCGCCTCACGCACTATAAGAATTAGAAGCAAAGCAGCCCCATGGCTTACTAAAGAAACCAGACAACGAATCCATCAAAGAAACAAAATCTGGTCCAAATGGAGAAACACTAAAGACCCAATCGATCAGCAGTTCTTTAGACAGCTTAGAAATACCACCAAAAAATTAATAGTTCAGGATAAAAAAACTATTTCTTGAAACTCCAAAAAAAGCACCAAAGTGAATCCAAAACCTTCTGGTAAGGCATAAGTAAACTATTACATCCAGGCCACTCCAAAACACCAACCCCATCTGGTCTCTCTCCAAACTCTCCCATCCAGATAGCTGATGCTTTCAATACATTTTTTTCAGAAACTGTCCAATCTCTAGCTAACACCTTACCACCTGTTAACTCTACCCCCTCATCCTCCCTAACATCCCTACCATCTACCTTTCACCTAAAACCTATTCCTACAACCCACATCTATACTCTACTTAATAAACTTAAACCTTGTACTCCCTCAGCTGATCTCCTACCACCTGAATTCCTTGAAACTGCTGCAAAAGTTCTTGCCTATCCCATTTCTATCCTAATCAATAGAACTACAACTGAAAGCTACATCCCTTCACTCTGGAAAATCTCTAACAGAATCCCACTTCACAAGGGTGGTAACTCAACTGAACTCTCCAACTATAGACATATAGCCCTACTATCACCACTTGCCAAAATCATGGAAAAATGCATACATCAACAATTTCTTGACCACATACTCCAAAATAATCTGACTGTCAACATGGTTTTAGACCATCCAGTAGTACCACCACTGCCCTCCTATCCTTTACAGACTGTATAAATAAACATTGTAACAATAACATGCACTCCTCTGCACTATTTATTGACCTATCTAAAGCTTTTGATATGGTTAACCAGCAAATACTTCCCAACACACTAAATTCATTCTCACTTGACACACAAGCTCTACGATGGTTCAAGTCCTACTTGGACAATAGACAGCAGGCTGTCCTGTGGGACAAAAACCTGTCCAAACATCTCCCTATTACCCCTGGTGTCCCTCAAGGATTGATCCTGGGACCCCTACTTTTCTCCATATTCATTAACGACCTTTCCACTATATTACCTCTACCCACCTGCATACAATATGCAGATGACTCCTCTTTGATATGTAAAGCTTCTACCTCATCTGAACTGCACTCCATCACCCAAACAGTATTTAACCTAGTAGAAAACTGGTTCCAACAATGTTGTCTACTCCTAAACACCAAAAAAAACCAAACTACTACTCTTCAAACCTACTACTAAATCCACCCCAATACATTTCTCTATTACATCCATCGATGGCACAATCATAGCGCCTGACCCAACTACCAAACTCTTAGGCATAATAATTGATAACAACCTCAACTTCGACTCACATATTAATGCAACTATTAAAACTGTAAACAGAAAACTTGGATCCTTGTATAGGATAAAACCCTTTCTCACCCCAGATGCTAGAGCTACTATTGCCCAGACCCATCTGATCTCTACCGTCCTCTATGCCTCACCTATTTTTACTAATCTTTCCAAAAGCAACCTAAACAAATTGATCACTTCTTATAACAATATTGCCAGGTTTGCTACAGGGTCTCCATTTAGAACTCATCACTGTCTAAATCTCAAACTTCTAGATTGGCTAGAACTAAATAACCAACTACAATTTCAACAACTCTCCATTACCCATAATATTCTATACCAACCTAATAATACTCCTATTCTCAAAAAACACATCTCCCCCTACACAAACCTTACTACCCTTCGATCTGCAAATAAACTACTGGTAAACCATTCAGAAATCCCACAATAAGGCAGGTAACTCTCTTTTCTCAAACTCAGTGGGGAAGATTTGGAACAAGCTTCCCAGTAAACTTACATCAATCTCATCATTACCACTCTTTAAAAAACAACTAAAACTTCAACTAAAATTACAATGGCTATGTCCATGTACTAACCCAGACTAACCCCCCAGTATTACCTTTTTCTAAATCTCTCCTCCACTCACCCACCTTGCTGAATTTAGTAAATTCATCCTCTCACTCCCCTCTTTGTAAATTATCTAAGACTTTCTCATGGTAACATTACTGTAGTTTTGCCTTGCTAAACATTGTATGCATCCACAGTAGAATTTAGTTTCTGTATAAATCAACTTGTTGAAAGATATTTTCAAGTTTATGTATTTTAGATTGTTTTTTTGTACTTTATGTCTGTCTCACATATATGTAGATTAGTGGAGCTTATCTCTTTGGGCCTCTATTGAAAATGGACATGTATCCAGTTAGACTAGCCCAGTCAACAAATGTAAAATAAAATAAATAAATAAAATAAATGTCTCCTAAACCAGATAGACTTCTTTGAAGCAGTCACGAAAGCCATAGATGAGGGTAAGGTGGTTCACACAGCCTATCTAGATGTCGCCAAGGCATTCAACACCATCCCCCACTCTGGAATTATAGATAAACTCACTAAACTAGGTATAAATCCCTATGTCACAAGATGGGTTGCCAAGTGGCTTACTGACAGAACTCACTCTGTGAAAGTAGCAGACTACAAATCAGACTTCAGACCAGTGACAAATGGAGTACCACAGGGTTCATTCCTGGATCCTCTCCTGTTTGGTATCTACTTCTCTGAAGTACAGGCTAACACAGAAGGTCTTTGGCTAACCTGGTTCGCAGATGACTGCAAATTAGGAGCCATAATCGAAACTCCTAACGATGTGGACATCCTACAAAAGGGCCTCACTGAGACAGATGCCTGGTGTCAAAGCCATGGCCTCAAGCTCAATGCCAAAAAGTGCATTGTCATCCCCTTTGGTAAAAACTCTGTACCCATGAACTACCACATAGGCAGTAGTCTACTTAACACCAATAGTGTGATAAGAGACCTTGGGACACAGGTGTGCAGTAGTCTCCTTTGATAATCACACCGCCACAGTGGCACACCTCATCACAAAAGGTTTCTCATCCAGAAAAAGAGAGGTCATCGTTCCCCTCTACTCATCACTCATTAGACCTATTATACAGTACAATGGCCCTTTTGGTATGTCCATAACAAGACATCTACAACAACTGGAAAGGCTGCAGAAATACCTCAGAAAGAGGATTACTGGCGTCAAACAGATGCCCTATGCAGACCGTCTCAAAAAACTGCAGCTTTACTCCGTCGCATATCGCCTACTCAGAGGGGATCTCTGCCTAACATACAAAGCTATGTCATACCCAGAGCTGTTGGACATGCTCCACTTAAAGAAATCCCAATACCTCCAAGCTACACGCTCTAGGGACCTAAACCTTGTCACCACAATAAACAGAACATGTTGGAGGGATATATGCCTGTCCCCAGAGACTTCACATACTCTGGAAAAGACTACCTATCTATGTCAAACAGATCTCCTCATTAACACTCTTCAAGAAAAACTGTGATGATTGTATGGGTAATAGGAAATTCACCCCAGGGATCACTTCTGTGGCTCTGCTTGATAGGGCCACAGGAAAATAATTTTCTTGGATGGCGAAAGCCAGGGTACCTTTTTGGCTAGGCTTGTATATGCCCCAGGGCCAATAGCGTAGTACCTACCTATGACCCTATGAACTTACTTCAAAGAATAGAAACACCCCATTATTGAAACATATATTATCAAGATGACATTTCTGAATCCTGAAATCATCAAACACCTGGAACCGCGAAACCTAACCCTGGAAAGTGAACCACTTGGCCACCAAGACAAAAAAAAACAAACAAAAAAAAAACAACACCGCAAATAAAAATTCCCACACCCCCTAACTAAATATTCCTCATCTGCAATCGCACTACAGTGGGGAAAGGGCAAAGTTCACATTCACCATTGTGACCAAGTGGTTCACTTCCCAGGATTAGGTTTCACAGTTCCAGGTGTTCTATGTTTTTGGGATTGGCAATATCATTTCAATAATATGTGTTTCAATGATGTGGTGTTTAAATTCTTTGAAGTAGACCCATATATATACATATATATATATATATATATATATATATATATATATATATATATATATATGTATATATGTATATGTATATATATATATATATATATATATATATATATATATATATATATATATATATATATATATATATATATATATATATATATATATATATATATATATATATATATATATCAATATAAGCATGGCAACCGAGTAGAGGATCTATAGACCTACCAAAAGCTATGTCATCCTTATCTGGAAGCATAGGATTATTAGCAATAAGCTGCTTAAAAATAGAATCCTTTAGCTAAAGAAATAACACATGAATCAATCGTAGGGTTACAAAACAGACATTTCTGGACTACTGTTACCTTGTAAAGCCTGCCAGGCTTTTTAGGTACAACAGACTGATTGTCTGGGAAGCACATGAGCAGTGAAACATCATTTAGAGCCCCATTGATGAGTATCCAGCAAAAGGTATAGGGGCCTCTACCTGAAGCTGACCATAATATTGTTTTTGGGTTTAAGTTATTTCTTTTTCTTCCTGTTGAAAGATATCTTTCTTCTTATCTGTAGTGTCTAAAAGAGAAATTCCTCTGCAGAAGAATTTGATGACCCATTTTCCTTGAAGTTTGACTCTAGATACTCAGGAGAAGAAACCTGAGAAGAAGAGACCAGTCTAATCTCTTCTAAGTCATTTACCTCCTTGGACTATATGAAGACAGACATGATTGAGCTCTCAGAACAGGAATTATAGGCAGGTATGAGCCTAGCATTAATCAAAGTTCTACCATCTTCAAGGATAATGTCACAATGCCAGCAGAAAATGACCCACTTTAACAATTCCAAAGGGGTCCAATACTAGTCAGCCTGGGAGGACATGCTAAAAGGCCACACTGCTTTGTCAGGGATGGTCTTCACCTGTCACCACTAGGCTTTTGGATATTGGCCAAAACATTATCCATCCCTATAGTGCTGGTTTTAGGCATTACCAAACAGACAAACCTTCCAGCATAACAAAAGTTGAACAAGCTAATGATATTACTGTTCAATGCTAGGAGTCTCAACAAGAAACTGTACTCCCTGGAAGGTCTCCTCACCCTAGAGAATGCTGATGTCTGTGCAGTTACTGAAACATGGTTCAAAGCCATGTAAATCAGTCTGGCAGTGCATGGCTATAACGCCTTTCATATGTTCAAACCACCCACTGAACATGAAAGGGCAAATGGTGGAGTTGTAACTGTCAACATAAAGGATAAGCACACATAGTCTGGTCAAACAATATGAAATGTTTGAGCTTCTCTATATCCAACTAACAATGGAAAAAAATCCATTATCATATTCTTGCAAGCTACAAGTCCCCCGCCATGAACCAGGAAACCCATACATCATACCTGAAGTTACTAGAATCGTTCACCAAGTATCCCAATGCCATACTCATGGTTGATTTTAACTACCCCTCCATTAATTGGAAGGCATACATGACTACTAACATGCTGGACCTTGTAAATTCAAATGCTCTGGAACAGCTAGTCTGCACTCTCAGTAGGGGAACAAATATCCTGGATCTGGTGATCACAAATATAGGAGAGTACTGCATCCCCCCACCCCCCAGTGTGATGTCCTTACTGGTAAGTTCAAATCACAAAGCACTCTCCCATGAAATTAAGGTAAAACTAGTACTCCCACCTTACCCAGAAACTTTAAGGAAATTCTCTAAGTTTAATTACCTCCTGTTAAGGGACAGCATAGCTAGTTTCCAAGCTCCCACAAATCTAGAAAAACAGAGAAACCCATGCCGAGGTCTACACAAAAGCCCTGTATTACCATATAAGCAGCTGCACAAAAATTGCAGCACCAGACTGAAATAAACCCAGGTCAACCCACAAAAACAAGCCACCCTAGTGGACCCCTGTGTTAACAGGTTGAACAAAATAAAGAAAATCCTGTCAAAAAGTAAGAGGGAATGTGCACAGATTGCAAAAAGTCAGTTATGTCTGCAATGTTAAGGGCAGCACCCAACAATGAGCTAAATTAGTTGGAGATGGCATTACCTATACTCATCTGGTAACTATAACAAATCTGCTGGCTGACACATTCAGCTTAAATTTCACCTCCTCATCACCCCCAGTTCTCCCCCAAGAAATCCCCTCCACTGCCAATTATTACCAAAGAACAGGTTACCACTGCACTCTCTAAGCTAAAAACATGGCTTCAATGGGACCTGACGATATACCAGGTTGCCTATTAAACAGTGTAAATCAGGACTTATCAGGCCCATTATTATCTCTATTTAACAACAGCAACTGCATCTGCTTTGTCCAATTAGAGAGGAAGACAACAACAGTCATCACTCTACATAAAGGGGGGGGGGGTCCGTCTACTGACCTAGGAAATTACAGACCCATAAGTCTGACTAATCTTATATGTAAGGCCATGGAAATAATAATCATGTACCTGATAAATAATGACAAAGGAAACCTCCAAACACTGGACCCAACCCAATTTGGCTTTGTCAAGTGCAGGCCATACCTACTCAATCTGGTGGATTGCTCTGAGAAAGTCACTAAGGTGATGGAGGAGGGTAAAACAGTAAATAATGCCTAGCACGACCTGGCCGAGGCATTTGATGCATTCCCCCATTCAGGTATTATAAATAAACTCACAAAACTAGGCATAACTCCACATGTCACTAGGTGGAGAGACAATTTTTTTTATGGACAGGACATTTGGTTAAAGTGGGTGAATCTAGATCTAGCAAGAGGCCAGTTTCTAGTGCTGTACCACAGGACTTAGTGCTGGGACCACTCCTGTTCAGAATATACTTCTCTGAAATAAAGGCTAATGTGGAAGGCCTCTGGATGACAAAGTCTGCTGATGACTGTAGCTGGGGGCAAACACTGAATCCCCCAGTGATGTAGATATCATTCAGGAGGCTCTAGAACAGACAAATGACTAGTGCCAGACCCATGGCCTAAATCTAAATGTAAAAAAATGCATTATCATATCCTTTGAGAAGTCAAAACCCCTGCAAATTATAGCATCAATAGCACACCCCTAAGAGTAGACTCAGAAGTAAGAGATCTAGGTACACAGATAGATAGTATCCTGAACTTTGACAGCCATGTATCCACAGTTGTGAGGAAGTCCTTCTATGTGGTATAAATTATAAGTAAATTTACGGCATCCAGATCTGAGAAAATTATGATCCCATTCTACTTAGCCTTCATTTGACCAATAATTGAATACAATGTGCCATTTGGTATGTACTTGACTAGGCTGTCACAGCAGCTGGAGCAACCTCATAGGTTCCTAATGATAGAAAATACAGGGTGTAAACAACATGCCCTATGTGGCTAGACTAAAAACCCAATCCCTTTATTCTGTCTCCTACTAACTGCTAAGTAGTGACCTATGCCTGACCTACAAGGCAGTCACAAATCCAGCCCTGATGGGGCTGTTACACATCTGTAAGTCAACAGTATAAGGGTAACCCAATCTGGGGATCTAAACTTAATCAGGGACTCAAACAAAACATGCTGGAGAGACAGATATGTGCCTCATATATTGCTTCTTATTTGGAACAGGCTTCCAATTCACATTAAGCAGAGCCCTTTCCTGGCTGTCTTCCTACACAATTTGGATCTGTGAATGGGGAATCACAAAGTCACATCTGGAGTAGTACCTATGTTCCTTATGGATGGGGCAAACTGTAAGAAACTCAAGGCATAGGTATATATGTGGGTCTATGTCACTTGATCGAAAAAATATTTTTCAAATAACTATTTGTCGAATCAAAATTGTCGAAACCTCTCTTCATCAAACGGCCATTTCATCAAACTTTTTTACAGGGAAGAGCAACGGTTGGCCATCATTGGGAATTTGTCTTTTTCCCCACTGTTCTGCAATCTCAGAGGTGGTATATTTAGTTAGGGGTGGTGTAGCGGGTACAACCCCCCCCACTAGGGTGGCTTTTAAATAATGTTGTTTTTGTTGCAGTCAGTAGGTAGGCCAACTTGTTACTTACAGTGGGAAAAGTTTTGTTGTTTACATTTTTAGAGTTTAATGATGGGTGCTAGGTTGGATGGCCGTTTCTTTTCCTTGTGAAAAAGTTTTATGAAATGGCCATTTGATAAAGAGAGGTTTCAACAATTTGCATTCGACGAATAGTTATTCAATAAATAGGTTTTTCACTGAATTGATATAGACCTGGTAAATATCTATGCCATGCTCTTCCCCCTAGAGGCCATGTATTGGAGGTAATTGGGTTATTTTGTTTAAGCTTTTAAGGGCTCTTAAGCTGTTAGCCTAGCAATCTTCTATGAATCTATGAACTTGTGAACAACCCATGCCTAGTAGTGTCCTATGAACCTATAAACTTATAAACAACCCATGTAACTGTAAGTTACGTAACTGATGTCAGTGATGTCTGAACTATGGAAATGCTCGCTCATGACTGAAACTTACTTAAATAATGAAACAATGCAAATGTTGTCCACGATTACCTGTATAATGGAGTTTTTCTCCCCAGGGTGCCACTGAAAAAGGTCTACTCATTTGAAATTTCCCAGAAATAAATGCCAATAAAAGAATTAGATAGACAGGTTTTGCAAATAAGAAACTGATTAGGCAAGTTTAGTACTCTCTCTGAATGAAAATAGGGTTGGGGCGGCGTCTGGAGCTGAACGGTGCTTCAAACAGACTCTTAAAATATCAGATCACAAGAAGTTAGAAATAGTTACCCTAGAAACTGCTAAGAGAACTACCTCATGGGTATGATGCATTATCAGTAGAAGTCAATGGTGTGGAACTGCATTGCAGACATTCAGAAATGAATGCTGATACTGTATTTGTGGTTATGGCTGAAATGCTGAGTGCTTTGTGTGTGATACATTAATCACAGCAAGCCACTTGTTGTATTTGTAGCAAATGATTTGCTGCAGTTTTAGAGACCAGAATATATATATATATATATATATATATATATATATATATATATATATATATATATATTTTTTTTTTAATTTTAGTTCTCTGAAGTTTAGAGGTATAATAGATAAGGGAATAGCATAAGACACTAACTATGGCTCTGGGCTGTATGTTAAAAATAGCCCATTATACCATGCCCCCCCCCCATTAATATTCCAAAACGTGCACGCTGATTGGTCAGCGTGCACATTGTAAATCGACTTATACTAATGGAAAAAGATCCGGTCGCCCGGACTTTTTCCATTAGTATAAGTCTTTTTTAAAACACTGTCTCGCTATGTTAAAGGAGTTTAACATAGCGACACAGGTTTAAAAAAAGCAATGGAGATCTCCGTTGCTTTTTTTAAAGCTGTCTCGACACAGTGTGTAAAAAGCAACGGAGATCTTGCTTTCTCCGTTTCTTTTTTTTTAAACCTGTCTCGATATGTTAAATGGGTTTAACATAGCGAGGCAGCTTTAAAATAAGCAACGGAGATCTCTGTTGCTTATTTTAAACCTGTCTCGATATGTTAAACCCATTTAACATAGCAAAACAGTTTGTAAAAAGCAACAGAGATCTTGCTTTCTCCGTTGCTTTTTTCAAAACTGTCTCGCTATGTTAAATGGGTTTAACATAGCGAGACAGCTTTAAAATAAGCAATGGAGATTCTCCGTTGCTTTTTACTGTTTCGCTATGTTAAATGGGTTTAACATAGCGAAACAGTAAAAAGCAACGGAGATCTTGCTTTCTCCATTGCTTTTGCCCACAGCTCTGATGTACTGCGTAGGCATGCGCAGTACATCAGAACTTCCGCGGAATACCAGACAGCTGCGGAAGGGCAGCAAGGAGGCATTATATAATGCCATTATTTAAGAAAAGTAATTATTTTTTTCTTAAATAATGTAATTGTATAATAGCAATAACCCACTTCTGGGTGTGGATAATGCTGGATTTACCCATGGTTGGCTTTGTTTGGTCCCTCGGGCTTCACCCTCAGGACCAAACCATGCCAACTGTGGGTAAATCCAGCATTACCCACCCCCAGGCGTGGGTTATTGCTATATGAGTTATCAGAATCCTGAAATAAGAGCACAAAAGAACACTTCCGGTTATGACATAAAGATGCTAGTAATAGTACTGAACAGAACACAAGGAAAGGTACTGAGATAATTACAAACCAGTTAACAGCACAGATTGAAGAGCAATGAAAGTAAAAATATGAAAGAAGAAAGTAACTGAAGTGACAGAGAGAGAAGCTGAGATAGGCAGTGAAATGTATGTCCTATGACAGAGAAGCCTGCAGTAACAGATCCAGCAAAAGGAAAAGAATTGCACTGTAAAATATTACAGCCTGAAACTGTTACAAAGCAAGAAATAGATCTGACTCAAGTAACTGACTAGAAGGAATGAAACTAGGCAATTTGAAAAATGCATACTTTAGAAGTCTGAACTTTCTGTCAGACTAAAACGGGGTTTCTAAACATAGGGCATTTAAAACAGATGTATATATGAATTTAGGTAAAATTTAGAAATATTTACTAGTGTAGTAAAAGAAGAAGAAACAGAACTAATCTGAGCACTAAACCCTGCTCTGTCAGTTTAAAAGAGAAAACACAAGTAAAGAGGGGAAATAGGCAACAAGTATGCATGGGTTAGTAAAATAATGTTAACTTTGAACTACTGTTTGAAGAGGAAGACTTAGATGTGGCTGTATGTTAGAGAGGAATCTAAACTGTCCACTTGAAAATTAACAAGTGAGAAGAATGTTCTAACGTTAACAGACAGAGGTAAACCATATTAACGTCAAAATATGCGTGGTGGGAAGATTCTATCTTAATGAGAGCAAGATAAACTACAGAAGTGGTAGTAGGAGGTGATGAATACTAGAGTGAGTTTAATTTGCTCTTATTCTTATTTTGAATCAAAGAATGATCTTGTATATAGGGTCAGTAAGAATAAAGAGGAGAATGTACACCTGGCAGTAGTACCAAAGTCTTACAGTAAGTTATAGAAAGTTAGTTACAAATATTGCACATAGTCAAGTACCTGGATAACACCTGGCAATTGTTATATTTAAGACACGAATACTGCTTATATTTATTGGCCATAATTTATAAATGATATAGAAAAATTCTGTTCATCTTACCCAGAAAGTAAAGAAAAGAAATGCTCCATAACCTGTGCTCATTAATTTATTTTCATGTCTGTTATAAATGTGCCTTTTTGAATGAAATGCTGCGGAATTTGTTGGACCACTATAAAATAATAGTAGTGGGTATCAGTATATTTTGGTCATAGAAGACTATGGAAAAACATTTTCAAAAGAAGTTCCATTGCAAAGGCTGTTGCTAGGTGTATTGCCATTGAACTGGTATTATTTTTCTCTAGAGTGGGTATACATCAAGTGTGTACCAATCAAGGAAAGCCATTTATGGCAAGTGCTATGCGACAATTGTGCCAATGTTTTCAGGTTAAACATAACATCATTTTATTTTCCACAAATGGTTTAGTAGAATGTTTTGAATAAAACATTGAAATTCATTTTAAGAAATGGAATTGAAGCAGATGATTAGAACTGAAAACAGTTCATTCTTTTTGTATGAAATAATAAAGGTACCAGAAGCATCAGCAGAGTTTACTTTTTTTGAACTATTGTATGGTAAGTCGAAGTGGCTTCTTCATAATTCTAGGCAGACATTTTCAAAGTGTTATAGAGCATTACAATGACTTATAAAGAAACCTTAAGAGTGGTGATGCCCAAGTATATAACACAATTGTTAAAGGGTAAGAGTTTAAAACAAGACAAAATGTGGTTACTTGTGCCATCAGCTGAAACTAATTGTTTAGCTATGTGACAAGACTCATGTGAAAGACTGGAAAAGTTAAATGAGGTGCATTATAAAGTGATACAGACTGGTTAAAGAAAGCCAAAAAGTACAGTTGTGTAAGTAAACAGCATAACAGTAGATGTTTGAATGATTACTGCTGCAGTTGCCTTAGCTTTATGGCTTATATCTGCCAAGACTATAACAGCTGGCCAGCTTCCAAAATCTTCAGGGCCCCTTTCATGTGCTCAAACTGTCAGGCAGCTTGAGCAGAGCAGTCTACAAGACAAGTTTGGTAGGCACCACGACCTCAGAACTTTCCTGCCAACAAAGACAGGGAAGCTGAATCCTGGAAGGACACTGTTAGGAAGAACAAAAAAAAAAATACCCTGGCATTAACAACATATCAAAAATGGTGGGTGGAGGCAGAGAGCAGCTACTACAGCAATGATCATTCAAGCATCCACTGTTATGGTAAGTTTACTTATGTGACTGTACTGCATTCACCATATTGCTCACTGCTGTAGTAACCTTAACTATATGGGTAGATTACCCTAGCTTACTATGGTTGGGAGGTGGAAGGAAAAGAGCCTAGGAACCCCTGGAGAATGGTCCTTGCAAAGCCTAATCTAGAACTAGAGAAGAATAAATCTTATAGCTCTTTATAAAAGTATGTACAAAGGACCAAGTTGCTGTTTCTAGAATACTTCTAGAATTCAACCCTTTCCAAAAAAACATAGATGAGGCCAAAGCCTTGGTTGAGTGGTCCTTGATCCTCCCTGGAAAAGTTTTATTGTGGTAATTATAACAAAAGCTAATAGCCTTAGGCAACCATTTGGAAATAGTTTGTTTTGACACAAGATGTCCCCTCTTCTTACCTTCACAACAAATGAACAATTGATACAAAAATCTGAAAGAATAGTTCTGTCAAGATAGTACCTGAGCTGTCTGTGCACATCCAAGGTATGGAGTATCCTGTCTCCCTGTTTTGGGGATTATTAAAGAAAAAGCAGAGATTAATAGTTTCGCTTAAAGCAAACTTGGATCTGACTTTAGGCATAGAAGAAGGATTAATTCTCAAATAAAAACTGTTCCTGTGGAAAATAAAATAGGGCTGACTTACTGTAAAAACTTGCAACTCAGATACTTTTCTTGCAGAGGTCACAGTAATCAGTAAAACTGTTTTCATGTTAAGAACCTCACATCAGTCAGGTTAGCTGGCTCAATTGGAGCAGGTATTAGGTTCTCTAGCATTAAATTAAGATCTCAAGGATAGATAACAGATTTTCTTGGAGACCTGTTATGCAAAATCCTTTTCAAAAACATTTTGACATGAGACTGTATTGAAAGAGGAGGATCCATGGGCAGCCATGCTGAAATGGCAGATAAATGAACCTTAAGGGAGTAAGTATGGGCATAGGATAGTAACTCATACAAATATTGTGAAACCAGACAACAACTAGTCATTAATGGGTGTTGGTTATGCTGTTCAGTCCAACTAGAAAATCTTTCTATATGCTAATATGTGATTTTCTAATAGTAGGTTTTCTTGCCTCCATTAGTACCTGCTGAACATCCTCATTGAACGGCACGAAAAATATCTTTGAATAAAATCTCTTTCCCTCCAAGGAAGAAGGAACTGACTCCTGGGACAGCTTGTGATGAAGGATAGGTGGAAATGAGAGTCTGGTCGGGATGATGAAGATTTACCCTGTGGAAAGGAGGAACTTCCTCCCACTGCCATCAGTAAACTTGATGAATGATCTTTATAACCCATTTCTCTGAAACTATCTATTGCCAAAGAGAAAAGAGGTGTTGCTGACTTTCTGGAAGACAAAAAGGGTTGCCAGGATGGGAGGGGAAAACAAACTCTCTTAGATAGTCATTCTGACTTACTGGGTTGTCCTTGGTTGTGGGAGTTTCCAGAATTCTTCTTGGAACCCCCTTGCCATTTCTTCCTAAATGTCTGTATTCCTGCATTTTGTTGAGACTGTTTATCTTGTTTCTTGGAGTTAGAGAAACCCTTGGAAAATTTGGGAAAGGAAGGTTGATTCCTTGTACCAACTTATCCCTTTCATCACACTTTTGACCCTCTTTGAAGAAAAGAGGCCAATAACTAAATATCCATCCAAAGAAGAATTTAAAAATCCCATTGTTAACATCACCTGGGTATTTCTGAGAATGCAAGCATGCAAACCTCCTTGAAACAGTATGAGTGGCCATAGCCCTTGAGGAAGTATCAACAGAGTCATACACACATTGTAAATAATGAGTGGTGACTTGAACAATAGAAAAAAATTAATTATTTAAAGTAGATTTTTCCTCACAAGAAGAAACTGCAGACAAAACATTAGTCAGGGTGGAGTTGGCATAATGGTTAAAACCTCACAGGTAGAAGGTACATGATTTGATTCTGACCACTGGTTGTTGGTTAGGCTTGTAATAGTCTGCAGAATGGTAGCCTATTATTTACCTTTTAACTTCACACTTTCACAATTAGTCAGGATAAAGTTTAACATATGAGCCTGACAATTAAAAATTCTAAAATCAAAGTTACAGAAGCATGCACTTTCCTCATATTTATGAATGTTCTCCATATTTATGAATAATCTTACAATCCTTATCAGAAAGAATAGATCTGGAATTAATTATATATTTAGCAGCTGCTGGGTGAGGTTTGGGAATCATATATAAAAACATAACAGACTAAAGAACTCTATACATCCTATCTTCCTTTTTAGGGTCAGCTGACTAACTGTCAGGAAAATTGAAGGCAGTAACATATACATCCTCCAAAGCAGACAAAACTGGAGGAATGGGCGAATGTTTTAGAAATATCTTTTGTAACAGCTCATAATATATTATGAGGTACTGAGAAACTTCAGTGTTCTCCCACTGAAAACATGGCACAATCTTGAAATATTTTCAGAGAAAGAGAAACCTCAACAGGGAGAATCAGAAACTGAGCTCTCCTCTAAGTCTGAATCAGAAATCTGAGAAAAAAACCCTGTTATCTCTTCAGGAAAGGATCTTTTCCTTTTTCATTTACCAGAAACTACCTTACAAAAAAGAACAATAGCCAGAATCATACCCTGAGCTAGACCCAGTAAACTACTCCTAAGGAAATTTGAGGAGGAATATATACATGCTTACTTTTCTACTTCTTTTTGACAGGAAAATGCAGCCAACAGTGTTATTAGTGACATCACCTGGGTAGCTCCCCTATGGATGGGCATATCATTCTGACAAAACAGGGAAGCCTTCTCTGTTCCCTCTACCAGGAATGACAAGAGTGGGTCTCTCTTGCTCATTGAGGTGACCCGACATTCACAGAATATGTGGCAAATCCCAATTTCATAGTGGCTGTAGGTGTTATACTAAAGGGATTCAGGGCAAATTATGAGTGGTCTGAGGTACAATAAATGACCATTCAAATTGCTATCCTGCTGTGTTGGCAAAGGCTCTTTGCTTAACTTTTTCTTTTTGCTGCTGGAAGAAGGGCTGACCTTGGGACCAATAGTTTGTTCCATGCTCAAGCAGAAATGGTGCCTTTTTCCCAAAGAAAACAAGTAGCAAATGCCAGTAAAAATAAAAAAGTCTTTAAAGTCATTTTTTCACAAGATAAACACAATAAAAAGCATGTTGAAATACTATGACAGCCCAGCAATTTATCTACAGCAAAATGGTTTTCATTTTTTTAACAACATTTATACTAACAAGAAAAAAAGAGTGGTTGCGTTTAAAAGTACAGTACAGTCTCATGATTGTCCAAACTCCTAGCTTTAAAATAACTTTCATGAACTGGAATGTATAATTAATAAGCAAAATTTTGAAATGGAAGTTATTTTCCTCAAAGGGAACTTAGCTGCCAGCAAAGCAAGAGCACAAGCTGAATGTCAATCTTTGAAACCTCAGAGGAGTGCACTCTTCAGCAGCAGGAAAGCCCTGAAAGCCTTGGCACCCAGATTTGTCTTTCAGTCAGCTCTGAAACGTTGGCAGCTTACCAGCCTTTATATCTTTGTCATAATATAATTCAGGTAGCTAAGATTATTGCAGCAGTGATAAAAATGATGAACATCAAATGTATCACCTCAATGATGTCTAAAGAATGGAAAGAAGCTGAATTTTACTCACTGGGATGTAACAGTTCCAGGAAGAAATGCAGTCAAGAAAGAAACCCATGCCTGTTTTTAGAAAAAGTAAGTCTTTGTCTAAGGTACAAAAACATGAGGTGCTAGATTTTCTCACTATAAAAAGGATGTCTATTCAGATATGGCAAGGAGGACAGATTGGACAGAACATAATACAGATATACCTCCAGGAGGAAGATAGGAGTGAAGTTGTAGCCAAATCACTCTAAAGCACCTAAAACACAAAAGCACGCAAAAATGAAGTTCCAAGATTATTGGAACTAGGTGTGATAAGGAAATTCTGGAATAAATTGTTCTAGTGCCAGATGAATCAAGATGCTGTTGTGGTGACTTTAGAAAACTTAACACCAGTGTGTCAAATTTTGACATCTATCATGTGCCTCATACCGACAAACCTATAGAAATACTCAGTAAAGCAAAGTGATGATTTACTATAAACCTTTCCATGCCTATAGAAATACAGGGTAAAGGAAGATACGTATCCACCGTGGACCTTACCAAATAGCATTGTCATTATCCCTTTGAGAGCAGTGATTAGAAAGAAAACAGGCTTCTTTGTGGCAGGGAATATATATATATATATATATATATATATATATATATATATATATATATATATATATTTATATATATATATATATATATATATATATATATATATATATATATATATATATATATATATATATATATATATATATATATATATGTGTGTGTGTGTGTGTCATGGTAGCATACTCTGAAAACTTGGCATACCATCTCTCCATGTTTCAGGAAGTACTAACAGATATCAGGAAAAGAAAATTAATTGTGAAGGCTGATAAGAGTAATCTATGTATGTAATAATCAAAGCATTTGGATATAAGATTGGGGGAAGAACAGTATGACCCTAGAAGCAGAAAGTGGAAGCCATTAAAAGATGGAGAAGTCTAACTACAAAAAAAATCAAGTCTTATATTTATCTTTATTAGTGTTATCAAACAACTAATGATTTATTTTTAAGTTGCTGCTATTATAGCTTGTCCCTTAAAGGATTTGACAAACGGATGATTTTTGCAAGGCTTAGGTGGTCAGCAGTGAAGGAGAAAGCCTTTTAACTGAAAAACTTCATTATGCTCTTCTCTTATTTTGCTTAAGTCAGGTTTTCAGCTATCTTTCACAGTTTACACTAATGCATTAGAATCTGGTTTGGGTGTAATACTGTGGAAGGTACTTGGAGTGACAAATACCTGATATGCTTTTTAAGAGAAAACTCTCTAAGGCAGAATGCAAATAGTCTGACATCAATTGAGAGTGGCTAGCAGTAAAGTGACTACTGTATTCTCACCTATATTGTTTACTAGGTAGACATTTTTATCCTGATAACTAATCATACCTCATTATAATAGTTATATAAATAAAAATATGGTAGTTTCATGCTATATAAATGGGCTTTTCCACATAGCTTTTTGCCTTGGAGATATCACATAGGCCTGTTATTGCCGATAAAAATGTGGACAGGTGGACAGTTTCCTCAACTCCTCCATTTTTGAGCTAGCCAGGAGTCATACAGCATTTATGGAGTACTAGATGCAGTAAGTAATGTAAATCTTGTAAAAAAAACTTATATTTTTAAGTATCTTGGCTATGAAGCATGGCTAATATCATTGTGGGATTTAAATATGCAAATAATAAATCAGGTATCAAATGATATATATTAGATAGAGGAAACATGTATTACATGTTCGGTTAAAGGGTCATTATGTGACCAGTTAGGTCATTTATTTTTATGTAAAAGAAGGGCTATTCATAGCAATGTAAGATTTGCAAGGAATTTTTTGGACTCTTGAGAGGGGTTCATTATCTTGGACTGGAGTACAACTGAAGAATGTTACTGTGGCTGACTCAGAGATTGGTCTTCATGGCCAGAGTGGAATGACTACAGTGGAAAGATTTAAAGAAGCTAAGTAATCATGTACTTACAGTGAGATGCTCTAAGTGTGAGCCAGGGAACATTTGGAATATGTGAAAAATTTGCATGAGCTGAACAACTGCCTATATATTTTGAATTGTGCTTGAAATAACAGAGAAATTGGTACATGGACATTTTCTGTTGGTGAGATTATATTCTTTCAACACTTGCTTTGCAACCTTGGATAATGCAACGTGTAGGCTGAACAAAAGCTATATTTTCAGTTACGACTGTATCGAGTGTTGTCAAAATACCAAAATACCAATATACATACACATATACATATATATATATATATATATATATATATATATATATATATATATATAGATATATATATGTGTGTGTGTGTGTGTGTGTGTGTGTGTGTGTGTGTGTATGTGTGTATATATATATATATATATATATATATATATATATATATATATATATATATATATATGATTCTACCTTCTTTCCTTGAAAGCACATTTCCACAATTCCAAGTTGAGTGACTCCATGTCTCCAAAACAGTGTTCCATCAAAAGCATGGACTATCAAAATTCTTTCCCTCTGAAAGGAACCACTTGACCACCATGGAAGCAACCTAAATGGACCAAATCTAAGCCCACCCAACTTGGGAGGGGGGGCTTCCCCCCCACACCCATCCTTACTTAAATATACCAACTCCAGGATTGCACTACACTGAAGAAATGGCAAAGTTCACCATGGTGGCCAAGTAGTTCCTTCCACAGGGAAAGGATTTAGGCACTCCGTGCTTTCAATGGAACGGTGTTTTAGAGAAGTGGAGTTGCTCAACTTGGATTCATTGAAATGCGTTTTCGTGGAAAGAAGTAGACCTATATATATATATATATATATATATATATAGAGAGAGAGAGAGAGAGAGATAGACAGATATACATATACATATATATATATATATGGTGCAGAACCTTCTGTCTTCTGTTGAAGTCGGAAATCAGCTGATTGAAAAGTACTGGCTTTTTCACCATGAGATTGTGGTACTGTAAGGTTTGGGCCACATGCCAGTTCTCCATTGTAGTGTGATCTTGGAGATGGTATATATAGTTAGGAGGTTGTAAGGGGGTGCAGAGGGCTTGCCACCTTGAAAAAATATTGGTTGAGTGTTTTGTTTTGATCCTTTGTGGTGTGATGCTCTGTTTGGAGCATGTGAGGTCGATGAAGTTAGTGTTTATGCTTCTGCTGTCAATGAACATATATACACACATATATATATATATATATATATATATATATATATATATATATATAGATATATAGATATGTGTGTGTATATATATATATATATCGATATAGGTATAGATATATATATATATATATATATATATATATATATGTATATAAATATATATATATATATTTATATATACTTACATATGTATATAGATGCATATGTTTTTCATTGTGGCTTTGTCTGTGATGTGCACCACATCATGTTAGAAAATTGCATTTAATCATAGGGATTGGGGATTGAGGTTGGCATAATGATTAAGGTGCTTACCTTATAAACACAGGATGCAGGGTTTGATTCTTACATTTGGGATGGAATGTTTGGCTAAGCTTAAATTAGTCCATGCGTGCAGATAGCCTAGTACTAATCTATGAACCTCTTATGAAATATATTATGACATATACAACAAGCTTGTGGATCATAGATTAACTACGAAATATTCTCATTGTATATATTTTTTTCTCTTGATGATACTGGTAAACCTGATGAAGGAGTACCAGCATATGTGGTATACCTGAACTTCACAAACACTTTTTACTTGCTTGCACATATGTGTGCCTGAGAGGAAAATTGAGAGAAGGAGAAGATGAATAGGACCAAGGCTGCAGAACTGGAATGCTCTATGCTTGAATCATGTGACACAGGTAGACCTGGGGAAATAAATGATGTAAGGAATAAAGGAAATGGTATTGGAATACTTCATGGGTCAGTCCTGGGTTAGTACTATAGAAAGTGCTTGTTTCACAAGTTTCTGAGGGAATTTAGAAGAAAATAAGCCTCTTTGCTGATGACACAAAGAAAGTGCATTACTGGAGAATGAGAGGAAGAGTAGTCAAAGGAAGGGTTTAGAAAAAACTGATAAAAATAGCAGAAAAGTGCAGTTAAAGTGCATTGCAGGCAAATGCAAAGTCCTATTGAATTTGGACCAGAACATTCCTTGGCTAAAACATCAACTGTGGTGAGTAGAAATGGTGACTACAGAGCAAGAAAGTTCTCTGTGGGTATTTTCCACACTTTCACTGGCCTCCCAGTCACAGAGTAAGGGCATTGGTAGCAGTAAATAGAATGTTAGGGAAAATCCCTAGCATTCTATACCCCAGAAGGAAAGAGGTGATGTTACTTTTCTACAAGGTTCTGATCAGCTGCACAGTGAGTACTGAGTGCTATCCTGGAAGACAGACAAGTAAATGAACATTAGGCTTTTCAAAGGATGTCAGAAGAAACACTAGGTAGCTGCAGAGGCATACATCTGTTGGAGCAAATGGTAAAATGTTCCAAGTACAAGGTGCTCATGGGCTCAGTTGTAGGTTGCCAGTGGATTGGGCGTGTAGTACGGGCAATCAGAAATGAATGACAATATTCTGTATGCAGTCATTGCAATATGCAGTAACATGCTTAACCTTAGTGTGGGTAATTTGACCTGCTTATTACATTCTGCAAGAGTTGTAGAGCTAAAGTGTTTTTTTTTTCTGCATTTTTTTGTTTTGGTCCACTGCAGCTTCGAGTTGGGGGTGGGCCTTGGTACATGGAACTGCACAAGGTGCCAGAGAAATAGCTATGGTTCTTCTAGGAATTTGTATCAGATACAAAGGAGATTATATAAGCAGAGAGTATAGAACATGGATGCCCTCTCACAAGAATTATACGAACCAGGTAGGACAAAAGATGGGTGCACAAGATCACATCAGGAAGATGTGGGAAATCATCACTTACACAGTGAAAAGATGGAGAAGGATAGGACAAATGCAACAGATTGCAAGAACTATCTTCATGGATCTCTAAAACTGCTTACTCAGTCAGAAGGCTAAGAATGTATAGAATGGGCAAAAATAATGGCTAGTGGAGGTATTATATTAAATGCACTTAAAAGGCAGATTATATAGTCTTATTTTTTCTATTGCCAGGTAAATACAGTGTGATATTGCTGAAATGTGCAGCTAATACTGTTTCTTACTCTGCATTCTTGCATTCTATTGTGATATGTGAATCCATTGTGTCATAGACAAAGTTGGTAAGGAATGACTATAGTAACTGGCCATTCATCTTATACAATGTAATTATGTATCTATCTATTAACATAATTTCTGGATATGTACTATTAAATTATGTCAGTATCCAATGAATATAGTCTATGCTAATGAGAATGCTACACATATTTTAGCAGAAAATGCATGGGTTGTGACACTATGACATCTAGAATACTTATGGACTTTTCCTAAGGTGTGGAAAATAACACTGATTGTGTGCATGTGTTTCAGATTTGTGTATGTGGTGATCATCATGCCTCTCAACCTTTCAAAGCAATAAATCTGGACAAGGCAGAAATAATGGGAGACAAAGAACCAACACATAAAGACTTCTTAAAATATCGCTTTTATAAACTTAGAAAGTTGATAGAATAAAAAGTTTTCCATATGAATTTTCTGAAGGGTACGAAGTCTGAAACTCAAAAGCCTGTCATTATTTCCTGACTTCCATCCTCAATGATTTGCCAAGAATTTGCCAGAAAACCAAAAATTTATTAGGAAAGACCAAAAAAATATGAGGTCAAAATCTGGACATTCTGCAAAAATCTGGACAGCTGAAAGGTATGGTGATCATGTTTGATTTAGCATGATGTGTAGTTGTTTTCTGCTTGTGCTGGTGTGCCTAGCCAGGAATGCTTCACCACTTGCTGTTTACATACATAATACATGCTTAATTGTCTTGATGACATCATTACATTATGCGTTACAAGTGCCATGGAATGATATTCTAATGTCTTGCATTGAGGTACAGTGCCTTGCTTTTATGTATTTATTTTATTTTATTTTATTTTATTTACTATTTGGTGGCTGTCTAGGTAAACTAGTCCAGAGACCCTTTTCAGCCATGACCTGGGCTCCAAGGCTACAAACACTGCAAGTAAACGTGATATCCTCTTCAAACATGATAGAGTGCTAAGTATACATAGTTGTAAAACTTTCTTAAGTTCATAAACATTTATTATATGATTTTATAAAGAACATATACTTCTATATTTGTAATAAAGTAGAAGGTTTACATTAGGTTTTCTCATTAAACATGGGTTGGAGTGCAAGTTGGTGAAATTGCTTCTTCAATGTTTACAAATTAATTTCCTTGGAAAAACTCAAATGGAAGTGAGAACACACAGAGATTTACAGAGATAGGCCTAGATAATAATAAGAGAACACACGCATACAAAGAGGTAAATGGCAAACAAAAACAGTTGACATATTGTAAGCTTATTTTACAGTTTTCTGCCTTTTAAAAGTTATCCATTATCCCAAAAATAATGGCAGGCAACCTCCTTGAAGAGGTGCTCAGAAAAGGACATTACTGTATTGCTGTACCACTGCTAATTCTGAGATAAACATATGTCATTTTCTCTGTTCTGATATGGGTGGCACATTGGACACATACAGCTTTACTTTTGCACTTCATTTTCACAAATAAATTCTTCAATTATCAATTATTCAGGAAAAAAGTACTTGCTAGGGAGACTTTAACCCTCTGCCCACAACTTATGCAGTGGTCTGTATCCTGTCCACACCTGCTTTTACCTAATCAGCTCTGATTTTACTTTTTGTTATCAGGAAAAAAACAATACTTCTCCCAATGCAGCCTTGTCAAAGTATGGGGAGAGAATAGGTCAGACACAAAAAGTTTAACACATATAAACACATACTTGCACACAGGAATGCCCCACCGAAACAGACACGTGCAAACCCACACAAATACAAAAAAGGTGCACTTTCATTCAGTTATAAGAGCAGAAATATTGTTTTCCTTCACTTAGTGAAAGTAATATCAGTTGAGAAGATCATTTTGCTATGTTAAGTTCATTAAAGCAAAATTGTGTGGCTCTTACCAGGTCAAACCACCGACTACTATAATCAAACATTCAAAGAATTTATTTCCTTACTCAATTCTAAGTGCATTGTCTTTGCGGGATTGCCAGTAAATGCCCTCCAGTGAAGCAGTTCAAGCATCGTGATTAAACTGATGGAGAATATATCAGTTTCACTTGAAAAAATCCTGTGCATTTGATTACAAAAGCAAACATCTACAAGAAGAAATTGGATTTTACCTCTTCTAATATAAACATATTTTTCTTTTAACTATTTTTCTTCTGATTACAAATATTGCATGCATTTAGTTATCTGCATTTTATAGCTGGCTCTTGACTATGACTGCTGAGAGTAAAAGTATTTTTTAAAAGTGAGTCAGGATTAATTATGTTCACTGAGCAATGAAGGACCTGTATTTGTAAAATAGAAAAATAAGCTGATGCACATATGTGCAAAAGAACTCAGCAAAATGATACATAAATTCACTACCAGAATGTGTTATGTCATCTTAAATTTTAAAAATTACTACATTAGAAGAGAATAACGCAAAAAAAATAAATAAACATTGCATGCAGGCAGATTCAGGATAATAAGCTGTTGATATAAAAGACATTTTTATTGTTATAATCCTCTGTATCTGTCCTTGCATATATTGTTGTGCAAATAAACATTTGGTATTCTAGCTGTCTTGCATAAAAAAGTCTATTCTTCCTTAAAAATGGGCTTTTGCCACTACTTGTCACAGCATGTGACAGAAGGAAAGAACCATTACGTGAAATTAATTGGCAATATCTTCCCAGGAGCTTCAGATGAAGTAATTACTTCCCTTGATGCTTTTTCTCATACTCAGCAACACTTTTACGTTAAGGTTTTAAGGCTTGAGAAAA
>NC_056729.1:1313732722-1313737722 GCF_019279795.1 Protopterus annectens
TGTACTCCCTAAATTGATAAGATCTAATATTGCTTCTAAAAACAAATCCAGTCCATCTTGGAGAGGAATGCTTGAAAAGAACTCAACTACATCCATAGTAGTGAAGGAAACATCGGGGGGAAAAATCCTCTTTGAGTCTGGAAAGATAATCCCAGGAATCCTTCAAAATATAATTGATAGACAAAACTGTATGTTTGAAAAGCCTATCAATGAAAACCCCCAAGTGGAGCTTCCCCTAGATGTTATAATTACCCTGTATGGTGGATTCAACACATTCTTATCTACTTTGGATATTCCAAAGGCCTGAGGGATGGTGGGATGATCTAACTTCAGAAAATTAAATAGTTCTTCTGAAATGACTCCCTGTATAAGGGAATCTTCTAAAAATAATTGAATCTTCTTGTGGGCTATCCAAACTTCATTATAAGTAGCCTCAACATATTTGTTAGTGTCATAGAAAATCTCCATCATTTTTCCACTGTAGTCCATACTTTCAACCAAAACTATACCTGGGTTTGTCGGGTTTCATTACTCTAATAGAACTATCTACCCTTATTTCCCTCAATATTTTCATTTCTTGTTTCGGAAGATTGAAAAACCTCTTTTTATAAGACGCTAAAAATGAATATGTGTCTTTTAAACACAGATTTTCAAAAGTAGCTAGGATGGAATGAGTGGGGGTGATTCAAAGTGCTCTTGCACCTAACCTTTTTGTGAGATCCCTCAGTTGCACCTAAACCACTTACTCTGTCATTAAGTATTAATTTTAAATTTAATTTCCTGGAATACAACTTAATCTCTGTCATTACCTTGGGTGCACTAATAACTGCCCTGGTATAAATTTAAAACATTTTTAAAAAGAGAGAAATGTTCTTTGGTAATACGTAAATGGGTGTAATTAAAAATATTAAACTCATGAAAACTAAGAATTTTACCTTCGTTTGAAACCCTGATTTCTTGATTTTGTACCATACCCTCCCCCTTTTTTTAAAATTGAACTAATTCTGTTCTTAATTCCTGTATCGGCCCCATTGCTGTCCCCGGGGTAATTCTGTGTGACCTGGGGTGCTGGGAGACGGTGAAAAGAGTTATTAAAGTGGTTATTGTTACCATTACTCTTCCTTTGCTTGTTACAGTTAACTATCCTTTCTGATCTTCTCAGGGTAGTATTGCTTTAATTTTGTTAATGATAACCTCGTGGGGACTCCTAGTCGTACTTACCATCAACATTAGTAACTTCATCTACTTGTTCATAACCATTATTATTCCTAGCCTGAGGGGCCTTGCTAAAATTTTTTGGTTTTGGATAAGCTATACCCCTCTTATACTCCTCTATATCTCTATTTAATTTTTTTTTCTATACATGTTAAGTTCCACTTGCTTTTCTATGCGTGAATACATTGCATCATATCTAGCCACATTAAATTAAAAAAGCAAGTCATCAGTTAACTCTGTATTTAATTCAGTTACTTTCCCAAGTAATTCATCAATAAAATTGTTCTTTAAATTAACAATAAATTGAACCATCTCTAAACTAAAACGGTCAAACATGACCCACATATCTGGCTTGTCCTTATCACTCAAGTTCAAGCCTGTGAGAAATTTAAAAAGGCGCAAGCCCTTCAGCACTTGATTGCATATCAAACATTCATTAAGAAAAGAATTATCACATTGCAGGCTTCTAACCTTTAAGAGCTTATGCTCTAAGTCCACTAACTTGTTGTTAAAAGTCATTGGTTGTTCGCTAGTGATAGGCCTCGATGATTCAGTATTGAAGAGTCTAATGTCCTTTTTAATCCATTCATTGAAACTAACATTGGAAGTAACTGTTTCTATATTTCTTGGTTTTGCCGAAGCTGTTACTTTCGCAAAACTAGTTCTGGGGACTGAAAAGTCCTCTTGATTTCGGGCGTTGGACGTCAAACGCTCAGCATTACCTGGACCATTTAAAGCTGAGCATGCTGGTAGCTGTAGTTGCTGCATCAGACCTGTCATATTGTTGTTCAGTTGGGTTAAGAGCGAGATAAGCTGAGTTAAACTCGCTTCCCATCCTGCTCCGCTGTTTCTTACTGTATCACCATATTCTAAATTAGAAGAGCATTCAACTTGTCCATAGCAGCCTGGATCCTGCATAGTAAAATATCTGTTGGACTCTGCTGTGACAAGTGAATGAACAAGCCCTGGCTTTAAACACAAATCCGACAAAGACCAGAACAGTTACAAAATTAGGCAAAAAAAGTTGTCCTGAACTCCAACACTTGCAATAACAACAGGAAAACTGTGTCCAAAGCCAGATGAAGCTTGCAAAAAAAGTCCACAACCGATAATTCCACAGGAAAGACATTTATTTAAGCCCTTTTTGTCTCGGATATTCTCAAGACTTCTTCAGAATAAAGACACACTAACATCCAGCTTTTTTATATAAAAGATAAATGGTATACAAGCAAGCAATCAGCTCATTAATAGGACCAATTAAATTGGTTCAACCTAAAATCTTAAAACTAAGGAATACATAGGCAGTCCTATCTAATCTGTGCCCTTTGTTTTAAAACTGGGGCAATAGACAAAGTGTTATTTACACCCGGCTCAGTGTGAACGAATTTAATAAAAATTGCAACTTTAACTCACAAATGTCAACATTCATTTCCCACCATCCACCTCTTGGTGATTTGTGTACAACTTCTAAAATACCAAACAATTTTTTTTTTAATTACTACATATTTTAGAATGTCTACTCAGTGCATTGGTATCATTTTTTGTGCTATGGCATAAACATGTTCATATATGCATTTTCTTAGCTGCCTTTCTGTTTTGCCAACATAAAAATATGTACAAGTCTGGCAAACAGCAATATAGACTACGCCCTTATTAGTACAATTCCCTGGTTTCAAAATAACATGGAACTGTCTGTTAGGTAAGCAGTTTCTTTTATCTTCATTGATATATTTACAATAAGCACAGCATCCAAATTTTGTTGTACCTATTTCTACAGGGTTTGAAACTAAAACATTATGCTCAAACATGTATTTCAAATTCCTTCCCATACAGAAGACAAATCTTGGTTTGTCACACAAAATCCTTAAAAGGTCTGTATTACTATTGAAAATGCCCCAGTATTTTTTCATAATGTCTTTAATTTCTCTAGAATCATCTCCTAGGGGAACTATCATACTGTTCCTAAATTCCTCTGTTTCATTAGTCAATCTCTTGTTCACACTCATAGTACCTTCACCTAAAAGGGGTTTAAACTTCAGTCCCCATGCTTGAACCACTTCCATACTGACCTGAAAAATAAGGTCACTGAGATATCCCCTTTCCAAAAATAGTTTATTAATAAACAATATTTAATTTTTCAAAAAATACCAGGTAGAGCACATCCGAGTTGCTCTAACTGCCCTTTAGAATATTTTTCTTAGTCTTATAGGGGTGCTGACTATTAAAATTTAAAAAACTATTGGAAAAGGTTTCTTTATGAAAAATAGTGGAACAAAATTTACCTTCTTCTAAACCTTTATGTATCCTGACATCCAAAAATTAATGGTACTATTAAAACTATTACTAGTGAAATTCAAAAAAAGAGGGGAGCTGTTTCAAGAAATGAGCTATATCAGTATTGGTTGATACTGGTTCTTTCCATAAAATAAAAATATTGTCCAAGAAACCAAGGTACAAATAACATTTTCTTTAAATTTTGAGGGAAACACAAATCCTTGCTCCCATGCATACATCACCAAATTCACATAAATGGAGGCACAACTGGCCCCCGTTGCTACTCCCTTAATTTGTTTGAAAAAACATCCCTCAAATATAAAATAATTATTATAGAGGATGATGTCCATAACACTGACCACAAAATTGGTCATTGTACTCCCTAAATGGGTAAGATCTAATATTGCTTCTAAAAACAAATCCAGTCCCTCTTGGTGAGGAATGCTTGAAAAGAGCTCAACTACATCCATAGTAGTGAAGGAAACATTGGGGGAAAAAATCCTGTTTGACTCTGGAAAGATAATCCCAAGAATCCTTCAAAATATAATCTATAGTCAAAACTGTATGTTTGAAAAGTCTATCAATGAAAACCCCCAAGGGGTAAGTGGAGCTTCCATTAGATGTTATAATTACCCTGTATGGTGGAGCCAACATTCTTATGTACTTTGGGTATTCCAAAGGCCAGGGGGATTGTGGGATGATCTACCTTCAGAAAATTAAATAGTTCTTCTGAAATTACTCCCTGCATAAGGAAATCTTCTAAAAAATATCTGAATCTTCTTGTGGGCTATCCAAACTTCGTTATAAGTAGCCTCAACATATTTGTTGGTGTCATGGAAAAGCTCCATCATTTTTCCACTGTAGTCCATACTTTCAACCAAAACCATACCCGCGTTTGTCAGGTTTCATTACTCTAATAGAACTCTCTATCCTTATTTCCCTCAATATTTTTGTTTGTTGTTTCGAAAGATTGAAAAACCTCTTTTTATAAGATGTTAAAAATGAATATGTGTCTTTTAAACACAGATTTTCAAAAGTAGCTATGATGGAATGAGTGGGGGGAGGGTTGAAAGTGTTAAACTTATTGTGAGATCCCTCAGTTGCACCTAAACCACTTACTCTCTCATTAAATATTAATTTTAAATTTAATTTCCTGGAATACAACTTAATCTTTGTCATTACCTCGGGTGCACTAATAACTGCCCCTGGTATAAATTTAAAACTTTTTTTAAAAAGAGAGAAATGTTCTTTGTTAATACTTAAATGGGTGTAATTAAAAATATTAAAAACATGAACACTATGAACTTTACCTTCGTTCAAAACCCTGATTTCTGGTTTTGCACCATACCCCCCCCCTTTTTAAAAATTGAACTGATTCTGTTCTTAATTCCTGTATCGGCCCCATTGCTGTCCCCCGGGGTAATTCTGTGTGCCCAGGGGTGCTGGGGGATGGTGAAAAGAATTATTAAAGTGGTTGCTATTGTTACCATTACCCTTCCTTTGCTTGTTAC
>NC_056729.1:1313740222-1313742722 GCF_019279795.1 Protopterus annectens
TGTTCCTAAACGGACATGGAGAATGTACGAGTGCAGAGGATGTGTCTGAGAGCAGAGCTCTCAGAATATACATGCCCCTGCAATGAAGAACAGCAGAGTATGAATAAGAATGAGCGAGACCGCTCATAGGTGTTTGCATACCCCCAACAACATCCCTCCACATTTACAAGAGCAATAGTTAAAATATTAAATACAAAGATTTTTTTTATGAAACAGATTAAATTTAACCGTAGGTGCGCGGGTTTGCCCATCGCTTACTATGGTTAATATAGCTTAAATGGCATAAGAGGATAAAAAGCAAGCTATATGCAAATGAAGCAGTACAGCAATAGTGAAGTGGGCAGAGCATTCACCTTACGAGCAGCCATTCCTGGTTCAAGTCCCACTCCAGTACAATTCATTTTCCATGTCATATCACTCTATGATCAATTTATTTTGTTGCATAACCTACGATAACATATATTTCTAATATTTATATATTTATAACATATATTTGTGAACTGGAGTACTGCATTAAATGCAGATGTGAGGTGTTATTGTCATAATGTTGCAAATCCCACAGATAATCACAAGTGCCCCATACAGTATATGCACACAGGAATCAGGGATACAAATGGAAGGTAAAATGTATAATGAATGATAACGCTATACAGTTTCCAAATCCACCACCTTCCCAAGAACCATTTGGCATTACTGTCTAAATTAGTGCAGTGGTAAGTGGGAGTAAGCAAGTGTAAGCATAATTAAGCAGTAGTAAGCAGGAGTAAGCATATATAAGCAGTGGTAAGCGGGTTTCAACCCATTTGCTTGGGGGTAAGCAATGCGCACACAGGTTGAGCAATACTGAAGCTAACTCTCTGTAAGCATATTTAGCCAGAGATAAGCTTGCTTACCTACACACAAACCTGCACAAACCTGCTTACAACTGCTTAAAAGTGCCTTAAGCACTCTGTATGCATCAGCCGCTGTTCTGGCCAGAAACAAAATAAACAGCCTTTGCTGGTCTTGACCCAAGGACCCTGTATACTATAGTCACAGTAGTTAACCACTAAGCCATCACAGTAGTACATAAGATTGAGGTATCACCAAACAGATCCTCACTATAGAAAATCCAAACTGAACATGTGAAAGGAATCTATATACAGTTGTATGCTGTATAACCTACTACATAACATAAATATGTGAACTGGAGTACTGCATTAAGCCCAGATGTGAGGTGTCATTGTAATAAAGTTTTGAAATCCTCTAATAAACACAAGGACCCCATACAGTGTACGTACACATGAATCATGGATACCAAACACAAAAATAACATGTAATGAATAATAAATCAATGCCAGAATGCAAATATAATGCAACTTAAATATTAAGCAATGCTAAGCATTGCACAGCCCAGCTTAGTAGGTGTAAGCAATGTGTAGGCCAGCTAACTCAGTCTGCCCATTGGTATACCCCTTTAAGCAATGGCAACCTTAGGTAAGCAGGTTTGCCCATAGCTTAGCCTTTTCAAAACCATCCAATCATGGCAAAGTGTGGGAAACCGGCTGTATTTAAACCCAACAGGCAGGAATAAATCTCATAACTGGATGTAGCTTCCCATTGTAGGCACTATGTCTGGAACTGGAGAGGGCGTGCACTTTCAGGAGCAGTGCTGTGGCATCCAGGAGTCCAGAGTCATGGCAGGATTCCTTGTGAAAGACCATGACATGAGACTGCTGCAGGGCTAGTACCAGGGTTCCAAATACAAAGCAGAAGCCTGGGACCATCTCGCGCATGACCTCACCAGTGCCACTGGCATACCCCAAATTGGTGAGCAGGTCAGGCATCACTATGGTGACCTGAAGCGGCGTAAGGGGGATCTCTTGGATCAGTGGATCCAAGAGGCTAGGAGGACAGGGGAGGTCCCAGCCATGTGTAAGCATCAGTCCACTACCTGTTTAATAATTGCCAGCTCATGTACATTATGGATAGGTATGGCTAAATATTCCTCATGTCTTTCACAGCGGCAAGTGAGCGGGCTATGAACCAGGAGGTCCATGGATGTAGATTGGAGCCATTGTAATGTGAGGCAGGTTAGTAATACTCTTGCATGTACTGTCATAGGAAATAAATCTAAAAGTAGCAGTAAGTTAGTTGCCTGTATAAAACCTGTATTGTTTAAGGCATGTACTGCATACACCAGAGAGTATGGCAGGAAGAGTCTCATATAGGTTGTATGTAAATAAAAGCATAATAGCCTGACTATAAAAGTCTAATTGCTGGATTGCATGTGTTTACTCTGGTATCATATGGTAATGTAGAGTTGCAATCACTTAATAGTACTGTTGTATTAAGCACTGTTACCCACATTGTGCTACATAAATAAAATGTGTAGGAATGTCTGTATATGACTGATGTAATCCCAAGAGGTCATATAGTACAACTGAGAGACATAGAAAGAAAACAGTGAAAAGACAGACAACAAAATCCAAATAGCATACTCAACTTGCCTGTAACTCTG
>NC_056729.1:1314672722-1314745222 GCF_019279795.1 Protopterus annectens
GACCATAAGCAAATTACCCTTGACATCCACAACCCACCCCCACCCCCTGTAAGGAAACCTCCGTAAAAAAACTTCTCCAAAGCCAGCTTCATGCAAGTCAGAAGTGACAAACTTCATGACACCCATGCAGATGGGAGCTGAAAGTTCGACTGCTGATTCCTACATTAAGGCACTGTACAAGCACATCCACTCGCATGAATCGTGCCATCCCAAATAGAACCAAGATGCTCTCATCCAAAAAAGGAAGCCACTCTGGTGGCCCCCGGCCATAAACAAACTATACAACAGAAGGAAGAAACTGTTGCAGAAAAGAGGAAAATCCCAGGATGCGAAAAACTCCCTTACCAGCCTCAGTAAGAAGCTGAGATCCCTCATAAAATCCTCCAAAGCTAGCTACGAAAATAAAATTGCCAAAGATTGCAAAGACAACCACAAGGCATTCTATAGTTATGTTAAGAATCTAAATGACAATGCTCAGATCTGCTCTGAGCTACAACAGAATGGCATTAAATATACTGATCCCAAGGATATTGCCAAAATTGTGGCAGAACGATTTAGTGCCAACTTCACCCCCTTCTCTCCCCCTATAGGGCCCATCTCAATACCAAAAGATTGCCAAATTCCAGTAATCACGGCCACACAGGTAGAAACCACAATCTCCAAAGCTAAGAATACAGCATCCATGGGACCAGATGACATCCCAGGCTGTGTACTACATGAACTACAAAATGAACTGGCACCTCACCTAAGTGTCATGCTTAAGCATAGCCTCACCTCAACTTTTGTGCCCACTGAGTGGCGCACAGCTACAGTTATCCCACTCCACAAGGGGGTTCCACCTTGGATCCTGGGAACTACCATCCCATTAGTCTGATGAGCCTTATCTGCAAGGGGCATTATCATGGATCTTATAAACAAAGACATTGACAACCTTCAAGCACTGGACCCCACCCAGTTTTGGTTCGTGAAGGGCATATCTTGTCTCCTGAACCTGAATGACTTCTTCAAATCAGTCTCCAGAGCTATGGACGAGGGTAAGGGGGTCCACACAGCCTATCTGGACCTCATCAAGGCCTTTGGCACCATCCCCCACTCTGGAATCATAGATAAACTTACTAAGCTGGGCATAATTCCCTACATCACTCAATGGGTTGCCAACTAGCTTACTGACAGAACCCAGACTGTAAAAGTAGCCAACTCCAAACCCAGCTCCAGACAGGTGACACATGGAGTACCTCAGGGTTCTGTCCTGGGACCACTCTTGTTTGGCATCTACTTCTCTGAAGTACAGGCCAACACTAAGGGACTCTGGCTAACAAAGTTCGTAGATGACTGCAAGCTGGGAGACATTTTTGAATCAACAAATGATGTGGATATTCTACAAAAGGGACTTACGGAAACAGATGCTTGGTGCCAGACCCATGGGCTCAAGCTTAATGCCAAGAAATGTATAGTTATTCCCGTTGGGAAAAAACATGTACCCATGAATTACCACATAGGTGGCAATACACTAAACACCGGAAGTGTGACAAGAGACTTAGGGACACAGTTGGACAGTGGTCTCACCTTCGATAACCACATCTCCACAACAGTCAGCAAATCCTTTGTGGCACACCTTATCACTAAGGACTTTTCATCTAGAAAAAAGGAGATCAATGTCCCACTGTACTTATCCCTCATTAGACCCATTATAGAGTACAACACCCTGTTTGGTATGTACCTCACAAGACATCTGCAAAAGCTGAAAAGGCCGCAGAAATACCTCACTAAAAGAATCACAGGCCTAAAGCAGATGCCCTTTGCTGACCATCTAAAAAAACTCCAGCTATACTCTGTGGCCTATCATCTACTCAGAGGTGATCTCTCCTTAGCATACAAGGCCATGTCAAACCATGAGCTGTTGGACATGCTCCACTTAAAGAAATCCCAATCCCCCAGAGTCACGCACTCCAGGGATCTAAACCTTGTTATCACAATGAAGAAAACATGCTGGAGGGATAGGTTCCTGACCCAGAGACTCCCCATACTCTGGAATAGACTGCCCATACATGTCAAGCAGAGCACTTCATTGGCCCTCTTCAAAAGGAACCTTGTCGATTGGATGGGAGATAGGAAATTCACCCCGGGGATCCCATCAGTTGCCCTGCTAGATAGGGGTCCAGGGAAGTAAATATTGTGGGATGAAATATCCAGGGAATTGTTATGGCTAGGCTTGTATAGGCCCTAGGGCCAATATCCTAGTACCAACCTATGAACCTATGTACCTATAAACCACTCAATTCCTGTTGTTCATATTTCAAATATCTAGAATGTTTTACTTTTCTCCAGCAAGTTATACTGAAATGCTACCTTTTATGTTTTATCTAGGAACAGGTATTTTATAGTGATGTGATACCTATGATTATTATCCTTCTATCCTTCTATTGTGTTTTAGGACACCTAGGATTATGATAACCAGGTCTCTCAATCCCTGAAAACCACTCTTCATTGACCACTCCTTAGTGACCCTGAGAATTGGGTCATTGTGGAAGATATTAGACAACATGGTGCCTTTCTGCTTGAGACAGGATGTGGATATACATCAGTCAGAATGTATATTTGACAGCAGATAGTTGCAGATGTGAATGCAGTAGGCGGCCACAGCAGGACATATGATAAGGTGCAACATACGGCGTCTGACATAATCTCATCTGCACTGAGGATAGCAGCTGCAGTGGTCCACAATTGGATGGGTACTGTGGGGGCCTGCTACTAAGCCACCACTAACACCAAATGAAAAGTTCCTGTCTACTTTCAGGGATCCAGACAGCTCCTAGGAAAGTGCAGAACAGCTTGTCCTTCACATTGGAGCTACAGTTTCAGGGACAGCACGTATGTCCCAGGAGGAGCTTCCAGTTAGGCTTATATAACTCAACTGTTAAATACTCTTGTATAATAAAATATTTACATCAATACATTAGTTCTGTGTAACAAGAAATTGGTTGGGGGGATTGTAGATTGCTACAGTTAACAACACATTCTGATTGATTACACATGGGCTTAAGTTGGACTTACCATCCAAGTTTTTGATGAAAGTATAGTTAATGGACATATAATGGGAAAAAAGTTTTACTCCCTGTGTTGCTGTTAATTGTGATGATGTTGTCCTTACCCTTTGCTTAACTTCATCCAACCATACAGCATTGGGAGGCTACAAACATCTGTACACAGTAAGCCAAACATTTTTATGTCAATACTGATGAGCAGATCAAAGACATTTTTAGTTTGTGATGTTGGTGTCAGGACTGTTGTGTGTATTATAGGTTCATAGGTTCGAAGGTGTTTATTAGGCTAATGGCCACATGGGTTTTTTTAAGCCTAGCCATTCATACCAAATTTCTGACAAGTTCTGATATCCTTGATTAGTGTAAGCAGGGGTTTGGGGATGAAACATTTACAAGAAGAAGCCTGAGAGATGAAACATTTACAGGTTGCCTGTGTCCATTAGAGATATAGGTGCCAAACCAGGGATGAATTTTCTGTTCCCCATGCAATTGTCCAAGTTGCACTTGAATTGTGTTAGGGAGGAACTCTGCTTCACATGGATGGGGAGCCTGTTCCAGAGATGGTTTAGTCTCGGGGATGCACAGCTGTCTCTCCAGCAGGTACTATTTATATCACAGGCAAGGTTTAAGTCTTTAGAATGGGTGATTCTGGTGCTGCTTGTTTTGTGGATTTGCAGCAGGTCCATCAGAGTGTGGTCTGACAATGCCATGTACGCTAGCCATAGATCCTGTAAGAGATAGAATACAGGGAAAGGGCCTTGAGGCTGTCTGCATAGGACATTTTACTTACACCTCTTATTCTTTTAGTCAGAAACTTCTGTGGATGTTCCAGTTGTTGGATATGCCTGGTTAGGTACATACCAAATGGGGCATTGCACTCAATGATAGGTCTGATGAATGCCAAACACAGTGGAACAATGACTTTCTTGGACTTAGATGCCATACCTTTGTTTATAAATTGCACAACATAGAATGATTTCCTCACCACTGTAGACATGTGATGGTCAAAAGCTAGATTATTATCTATGTAAGTCCATGACTACTGGGTCAACTCTAAGGGGTGTGTTTTCAATATGATAGCTACCAGGGGTGGATGACTTCCCAAAGGATACTATTATGCATTTCTTGGCATTTAATTTTAGTCCACGGCTCTTACACCAGTTGTTTGTCTGTGTCATCCCCTCTTGGAAAACATGTGTGTCAGTGTGGGATTCAATGACAGCTCCTAATTTCCAATCATCTACAAATTTAGTCAGCCAGATACCACTGACATTGGGCTTGACTTCAGAGAAGTAAATGCCAAAAATGAGCAGTCCAAGGACTGATCCCTGAGGGCTCCACTTATGACTGGCCTCTTTGTAGAGGTGGACTCCCCAATTCTAACTTTTTGGGTCCTGTCTGTGAGCCAGCTGGCTATCCACTGGGTGACATACCTAACATAGTTTGTACCTAACTTCTTAAGTATGTCAACAATGCCCAAGTGGGGTATCTTGTCAAATGCCTTAGCCAGGTCAAGGTAGGGAGTGTGAATCATTTCTCCCTCATCCATTGCTTTGGGTACCTTCTCAATTAAGTCCACCAGGTTGAGTAGGCATGATCTGCACTTGACAAAACCAAACTGTGCTGGGACCAGTGTCTGGAGGTTTACTATATCTCTATTGATCATTTCCATGATAATTTTTCCATGGCTTTACATATAAGACTAGTGAGACTTATGGGTCTGCAGTTTCCATGGTCTGTAGATGGCCCACCTTTGTGTAGAGGGATCACTGATGCTATTCTCCATTCATGAGGCATGAAGCCTGTTTGGCGGCTACAGTTAAATAGTAATGCCAGATGCCCTGATAGGTCATGTCTCATGCTATTTAGAAGACATCCTGGAAGGTATTGCTGTACTGTCTGTAATAGTGGCACCACTGTTAGTTTGTTAGCATATACTGGACTATAGTAGTGTAGGTATTCATTTTTTCCTGTGTTTGTTGCTTATTATCACAGGTGATCCTGACAGTAAAAGTGTGGGGTTTCTACCACCTGACATCAGACTATCAGCAAAATGTGATGATTATGATGACCAAATAGAAGCAGATAGGTGCAGAGGTTGAATCTGACACTGAAGTTGACATACAGCCAGCCCCTTTAATTCCATCAGATGCAGCCAGTAGGCCTACACCTATCCATTCCAATGAGTCCTCAGATATTGAACAGGTGGAGTGTGAGACAATCGATCAGGAAAGTGTGGTTACTGTTGATTCAGTGCCTGTTTACTCTGGCAATAGTGAAAGTGTGGGTTGCTCGGAGGAGACCTGCTGTTCATCCACCACCTAATCCAGATCTCTCTTCCTGTGCCACTCAACATATGTTTAGAACCATCACTGAGGCACAGGCATGTTCCCATAAGTACTCCAGAGAAATGCTTAGGGTTGTAAATGTGGCACAGGCTGACATAACTGACTGTCTCCACCGCGTTGCTGGGTCAATGGATCAGATGAATGACAGTTTGGAATGGGTAGTGTCTGTAATGGAACATCTGCTGGGAGGGGAACAGCATCAGTATAGGCATAGGTCTGCCACATCGCCTGCTGTAAGCTAATGTGGTCGTGCCCAATGATGGCCCCATAGTGGCAATACTTCCAATACTCCATCACTGGTTGAGCTGTCCACACCCAGATGTGGCAGGCCATGGGGTCATGGTCCTGAGCATCCTCATGAGGGTAGCTCATCCTGCAGACATCAGTCACATTCAGGTAGCAGCAGTGTATCTGACCGTGGGGGTGGACATGCCAGGGCAACTCCTGGCAGACCCAGTTCTCACGGCTGGGTACAACAATGATGAACTGCCACCTCTACAATGCATGTCCCACACTTGTCCAACATACCAAGATATACAGCTAGCACAGAGCTTGGCTGTGTTCATGCAGACTCTCACATACCAATTTCACCTAGAGGACCCATAGAGACACACACACAACACTTACATGGTTCAGCCGTGAATCTTAAAGCTCATTTTGTCTCACTGGCCATTTGTTACTTTATCCAGATGTCTGCTTGGTTCTCTTTCTTACTCACACACACTCACTGACCTTTTGTATCAGCCTAGACTTCCTGCCCCCCTATACAATAACCTGTGCAAGTGATGATAACTGCACCATATCTATGTTTTCTGTCTTTTAGATTCAGTGATACATAATGTTTGTGTCTGATTCTCAGGGTGCATAGCTGACTTGGTGCTTAGTATATCTTCATTTGTGATTTTAAATTGGTAATTGTACCTTTGACTTATATTGGTCTTAGAAAGTTAGGCAGTTGGTAGCATCAAACATTTTATGCCTCACTGTTGTTAATGATCTTTTGAGGGTTGTGAAGTCTGAAACTAAAACGTGTCTCATTACTTTCTAACTTTTGTCTTTAATGATTTACCATACAAAAGTATGATGCTCAACTGAGGACATTTGGTGACCATCAGTCCTTTTAAGAGGTATGACTGTGTGAGTCTTTGATTCCTTGAGTTGTACTACTTGATAATGGACACATATAAGTCACATGAGTCTCTGCTGTCACAGGTTAAAGGCATTTCTGTACAAATCACCCATCTTTTACTTGCTTATTCTACCAAGTAATGACATGCAAAGATATGCCATTCATTCGTATTATTATACAATACATGCCAGTTTCGACACTTACCTTGTAAATCCAGCAGTTGCAACAGTTTTAGTTCTGATCTGACTCTGTCTGATGCTATCAGTACACAACCATTACATGGGTAAGTAAAGGTTGAGAGCATTCCTGGCATCAATGTTACTATATGTTTGTATATAAGAGGAAGTTTTTAGGCCCTTAGTTGGTGAGTGACTGTGTTATGCATTGTCTTAGCCAATGTGAGGGCATATTAAGCATACCTACATCTGCCTATACCCACAGCATCTGCTGGTTCCCCCTCTAACTCCTCACCTGGGCATGGCTGTTGTGAACTTGCCATTGGTGGTGGGATGGGTAAACCTTCCCCTTTCTGATCCTGCTGAAGCTGTTTTCTCAGGCTGATGTTGTGTAGCATGGCACAGACCATAAATATTTCAATACATGTATTTGAAATGTGCTGCGGGGCTCCCCCAGATGTATCTAGGCACCAGAACTGTGACTTCAGCAGCCCAAACACACACTCTATGAGATTTCTGGTTTGAGCGTGCGCCTCATTATGGGGATCTTCAGCAATTGTATGTGTATTTCTGATGGGTGTCATCAACCACAGTTTCAATGCATAGCCTGCATCCTCCAGTAAATGATCCTGTGGGATAACCCCCTAGTGAACATCTGATACAGTTGGGAGGTGTGCCAGATATGTGAGTTGTGGTAACTGTCTGCGTTGCCACCACACAAGTTCAAGATGATTGTCTTGGCATGACACATGACTTGGTAGATAGAGTGGCAGCCCTTTTTATTTATATAGATTCTCTTCTGTTCTCCGGATGGTACCTTAATTTCTACATGTGTACAATCTCTGGCACCAAGTACTTCAGAGTGGTGTGTTACATTTTCTGGCCCTGTCCTTAGGAGTACTGGAAAAATATATGTGGTCACTGGCATAACATTCAGGAATTGATGGAGAATCCTGGATGCTGATTCCTGTGACACCCCCAGCATGTTCCCTGTTGGTCTCTGAAAGGTAGCTGTAGCTAAAATTCTAAGTGCTACACATACCTTTGTCTCCAGTAGTATGATTCCCCCTTGGTTTGTCCTGGCTCTTAGAGGAATACAACAGAGGTTGCAGAGTTCCTATAGTGTGTCTCTATCCACCCTCTAGTACTCGACAATTTCCACTTCATGTAGCTTGTGATAAGTTAAATGTGTTCTGAAAACTCTTCTCCTTCTTAGCTTTGGTCTATTAGTAGTAGCGGCACTGTAGATTTCAGCCTGTTGCACATACACATGAATTAAAGCAACAGCAGCCCCTTACATTGTTTCTGTGTAGACTCATTTCTGTGGCTGTATTCCAGTAGGTTTTGGAATTTGCAGGGAAACCAGCACTGAATCTATATGGTTACTTTATAGCTTGGTGAATAGCTCCTACATCTTGGATTGGTTGTTTAGCAAACAATTCAGCCACTCATGTTGTAATTAGCATGCCACAGTGTTTACCTTGTTTGCACTGCTCTGCACACTATGTAGAGCCACTTACTGAATATAAAACAGTGTAGTACTGTGTGCATGATGTGATGAGTGCACAGTGTAAATGGACTGTGTAGGCTTTATTGAATCTGGCCGACTATCTATTTTCATTCCACAGTCACCATTTGTTAAAGACTACCTCTGCTCACCTCATTGCTTGGCAAGCTGAGAAGTACTAATTTTAGGATTCTAGGTAGTGCTTGTTATTATTAATATCAATGTGGTGCAATTTTACAATGGTTTCAAAAGAGAGGCAAAGTCAAAACTTATTTTTTTTTAACTCTGTCATGGTATAGGGTAGAGGACTCAAGAGAAGAGTTGCTATATGTGTTTGCTGCCCCTTCTTTACCATTCAGCACTAGATTATTATCCCTACTTTACTGCTGGTTTCCATCTCTCTCTCTCTCTCTCTCTCTCTCTCTCTCTCTCTCTCAGTTTAGGAAAAACTGTACTAAAGCATACATATCCATTTTATTTTGTTAGTAACCACACACACAGACATCTTATTTAATATAGGCCCCTAAACAATCTAGTAAACTGCAGTAGTGAAACTCTCTTTTGACACAGAGTGCAGTACTTGGACCTTTTTATCTATAGATAGTTGATGTCTGCCATAACCTTTTATTTTACTCCTATTTATTGTACAATCCAACTTGTTTTATAAGTTTACTGGTTTCCATTTGCTGATCTAATCTCACAAATGGGTTCCATCCAGTCACTATCATACAAGTTTATAGTGATTTGTTGTTGCCTGTAATGACTGACTTTCTGCCTGTCTCTAACCCACACAACCCCTGGGTGGTCTGCACTTTTTACACATCTCTAATCCTGCCTAATTATTTGCCTAGATAGATAGAAACAATTTATTTTGCATACAATCACATTCTTTTCATACAAATATGCTAATGCTGGATATAATATCAGTACTCCTGCTAATACTAGGAATACTACCATGCTCCCATGATTGTCTTATAAGGCAATGGGATCAAGAACATAATGCCTACATGATGTGTGCATATATATATAATAAAAGTCAGTAATGCTAAAGATGGCAAGCAGATGGGTTGCATAAAAATGAAGAAGATAAGAGTGTCCACTTCTACTCAATGCACTAATCCAAAGGTAAAGTCTAACACTAATGTAACATGTGAGGTAGTTCTGCATTATAAACAATTAAACAAGTCCATGTCACAGGAAAATAAGCCATGAACATTCTGATGATTCAGAGCTAGGATTTAAACATCCTGATGACATGTGCATGTCTATGCAATTGTCACTCGATTTCTTTTGCTCTGTATGAAACAAACAACATTTTGCTTCTTATGTCATTTCTACCTTTGGCATATTGAAAATGTTAAGTTTGGAAAACTGGCAGACATTTTAGATGTTTTTTTTTTTTTCAATAATTTTTATTTATTTTTTTGCATTGGTCTAAAACACCATACATAGTAAAACAGGTAGAGGTAAGACCTCTTCACAGTAAATAGATGATATACATTGATGGTAATACAAACATACATAACAGAAACAATCAAAACTATTTACACTATATACATAGATGCTTTCTATATTCAAGGAGAAAAAAAAAAGGTTGTTTCATTTCAGTAAAAATTATTGTGATTTCGAGTATGTCTTAGAAAAAGAAGAGAGAGGGAAAAGAAGAAATATTTCCTGAGCTATAAATATAGTTTTTAATATGAGATCCCTTATTTGTAATTGATTCTGGTATATTGTCATGAGCTAGGCAAGAATGATATTGAAGATTTGTTCCCATAATTTCTTGTGTTTGATGTTTTTATTACCCTTGTCGATTAAAAGTTTTTGGGCTAAAAGATGTTTGGTTGCCATTAATTTAAAATTCCCCCAGGATATGTTATTTAGGTTAAGCCAATTGGTTGCTATATAGAGTTTCAGTAGGAGAAAAATATTGATCATAGTAATTGCTTGAGTTTTGGAGATGTTGTTTGGTAGGATATGTAGAAGAGTGAATTCCCAGTTGAGTGTGGATGTTTGATAGCCCATTTTTTGTAATTCGAATTTAAGGGAATTCCAGAGTTTAAATACACATTTACAACTCCAGAATAGATGGAGAATATCAGCCATTTGCATTTTACAATGAGGACAAAGAGGGGATTTCGTAGGGTTAAATTTATGATAGATAGAGGGTGTGAAATATGTGTTGTTATAGATCATCAGTTGAGTAAATGTCAATTTCTTAAGAGGTACGGATTTGTTTGTTAAGTTGATAGCTTGGTTTAGTTGAAGGGTATTGATGGATGGATTTATCTTTCTCCAGCAGTCCGAGATGAGCTGATCTTCTTGGAATTTAATGTCTTTGATTAGTTTATATGTATCAGTGATATATTTTTAGTAGAGATTTTAGATGTTATCCTGCCTTGGGCTGCTAAAGCAACACTTTTATTTCAAGCAATCAAAATTAAATATTTTTCATGGCTGAGCAGGCCTCTTGCAGCATTCTCAGGTTACAGCAATAACACATTGATTAAGAGAAACCTTGACCATGCACTACCCACTGTTAGAAATGAGGATATCTAGCCCCTGCTAGAATGAGTCCCGAAATACAGAGACTGAATGGCTGAAAGAATGGACTTACATATATGAAGTTTGAGATGCCATTTCATGGAATATTTCCTCTTCTCTGAGGAATGGCAATCTCGGATTTGGTATAGAAGTTCATGGGGTTTGGAAGGGTATAAGAACAGTGATTGTCAAGAGTCGCTGTTCTCCTGAGTTTTCAATTCTTTTTTATCGCTTTTTGGCACTCAGCATTTCGAGTGTCAACATTTCAAAGGAGCCATTCGGGACAGTGTTCATTTTCCATTCTAGGTACATAGAAATTAAAAGCAAGTAAAATGAATCCACTTCAGAAGTGATCACTTAATTTAATATTACTTTATTTATCCCTTGCTGATCAGATAACTCCCACTAGGCTTGCGGCCTCTTTTCAAGGGGAGACCTGAGTTGGAATTGACACTACATTCGAGAAGAAGACCTCTGTTCTTCTTGCATTTTGTCATCACATCACTACCTAGATGACCACTATAGTTTATTTCTGCACATTGGCTGCCTGTTGCTGTATGAGACTGCTGATGTTAGAGCTACTGGTAGACTTTCATAGAAATAATTAGATGGCAATAATTTTCTCATTTACATGTAAGACAAAACTATATAATGGTAATGGACATTAATCATACCTCTCAAGTTCTTAGTGGAAGAATCAAGGACAGAGACACAAATAATGAGGTTAATGCGCAAAAACAGAGTAAGATTTTAAAAATTGCTCTTACAAACGTAATACTTGGTGAAATAACAGGCTTTGCATCAGTGTGCATTTTCTGAAGGATATGAAGTCTGTAACTCAAAAGTCTGATATTGTTCAGTCATTTGCCAGATAAGTACAAATTATATAAAGGACAGACTAAAACTATGAGACAAAAATCTGGCAATTCTGTGCAGCTCTCAACAGCTAAGAAGTATTTACTACGTAGTAAAAGAAATGGACTGTGTCATGTCCCACTTTTCTCAAATGAGGATTTTTTTAGATTCCTTTGTAGATGGTCAGCCAAGGAAAGTAGGAGAGGAGAATGAATCTGGAGATTGCAAATGTAGTGGCAGTACATTTGTGCGCTGGTATGTATATATCTGCGGAAATTCTGTAAACAGTAAGACGTTCCTTTCCTTTACGGAGGAAACATTTCAAATGCTACATTAAACAGACATTATCATACAAGAAGAGACACAGGCAACCAATGTAAGTTGTCCCACATGTAGGTTAATACACAAGAGTTGGCTCCCAGCAGATCTTTCACAAGACAAATGCTCATCGCTGGTTCACTGTTTCCACAGGATTCTTCAGTGCTCTTGCTAGATATTCTGTACATAGGCCAGCGGACTCAAGCATGGAAGAATGGACCAATCATCATTGTCCTAGGGCTCTAGAAATAGCATTTTAAAAGGCTTAATCCCATGAATAAGCAATCTTCTATTCCAACTGCAAGTATTTCTGCCCCATATAAACCATACCATGCAATATGCTGTGTATACAGATTGTATTTGCTGACTAATATATACATCTTCTGGTCCGTCCACATTCATATAGTCATAGATGCATAGATTTATAGATTCATAGATATTCCAAGGCTTCTGAGTCTCAAGAACATTCTTGCCTTGCCATTACTCTCTCTCAGGGAGTACCTCCTTTTTCCAGGAGAACCATACTGGTCAATGCTGACAAATTTTGTGGATGCCCATCCAATCATCTTGTTTATGTTTATAGGAAGATAGTGAGTTGCACTCTTTAATATGCGATGGAAGCTTATTGCATATGTCTGTGAGGTGCTTGGTTATAAACCTCTCTATCCATCATGTTTTATTTATTTTCTGATGAAGATTTAGGCTACTGGTTCACATATTGGTGGAAAGGTTCAACTTGTAGAAAAACAAGAGGTCAGTGACAGTTGATTATCTAATGGCATGGGAAGTAAGACAGAGATCTCAATTCAAAAGTCTACAAAACACTGAATAAAGGGACAGAGCTGTATGACTCTCATGACAGCTCAGGCCTGTGATCTTTTTTTAATTATTTATTTATTTTTATTTATTTATTTCACATTTGTTAACTGGGTTAGTCCAACTGAGTTTGCAAACAAACCCATTTTCAGTGGAGACCCAAGGGGAACAGCCCCAGCAAACATAAGTAAAGATAAACTGACAATATACAAATATTAAATAACAATCATAATACAAAATAATTGTAAAAAAGAAAAGGTTATTAACTATTTGCATTGCGTTGATAGTAAGCAACCCATTTTCAGTGGAGACCCAAGGGGAAAGAACCCCAGCAAACATAAGCAAAGATAAACATACAGGACAAAAACTATTAAAAATAACAATGCAAATATGAAGTGAATTATAAAGAGAAAAACAAAAAAAATAATTATGAATATTAAGGGTTGCACTGATAGCAGTGGTCTAAATTTATTACATATAAGAGTAAAAGCAAAAAGATAATCGTTGTTCAAAAGAAGGAAAATGTACAGACATTGATAGGAAGTGTGGAGAAAAACGATAAATAGTTTGGAGAATGGGAGGGGAAAGAAAGGAGGGGGCTATAGTAGGGCTATAGTAGTAGAGCCAAGGGTTAAGGAGGTTAGTTTAAGCAGAAGTTACTTACAGAGAAAGAAAGTTAGGAGATGCAAGAGGTTGTACAACAGGACAGACTAAGACTACGTGTGGTCAAGGCAATGGCATAATTTCAAGTTTAGTAGGTGGGATTTATGTTCCTTTTTAAAATAGGGAAATAAAAGGTTGGCTGGAATATGGAGACAGAGTTTGTTCCAATTTAGTGAGACAGAGTGTTTGTAAAGTAGTTTGCCAATATTCCTTTTGGGTTTATAAACTGAGAGAAGATGCTGATCAGCACTCTGGAGAGGCCGGGGAGGGATAGTAACATGGGAGGTGAGAACAGGGCAGGCAGAGGGGTTGTTGAGTATGGAAAAAGGTAGTGTGAAGTTGCGATTGTAGGAGAAGGTGCAGAAATTCCAGCCACTGAAGTTTGTTTAGTGAGAGACAGGATGCAACAAGAGTGGTTGGTTTAGAATAAATCTGGCAATTTTGTTGTATGTTTGTTACAATTTCTGCATTGAGGTAGTTTGGATATTGGTAAGGATGGGGGATGCGTACAGAAGACTAGGTAGGAGAAATGCCTGTGCAAGAGTGCATTTATTGGCAGTAGTGAGGAATTTTTTGTTCCTATAAAGTAGTCCAAGTTTTTGGTGTTTTTTTTTTTGATGGCCTGTTGTATGTGCAAGTCAAATTTTAGTCGGTCATCAATTATTACCCCAAGGAGTTTGGTGTGTGAGGCAGGGGAGATAGTGGTGCCATCTAGGGAGGAAAGAGAAAAGTTGGATTTAAGGTGAGAGAGTGTCTGAGGTAGGTAGAGAAGGAGTTGAGTTTTTTTCGGGTTAAGGATTAGTTGATTATTTCGGAGCCATTTTCAACAAAGATAAAGGAATTCTGTGTTAGTGTATGTAGTTCAGAGATAGTATTGGAGATAGATAAGAGAGTAGAGTCATCTGCTTATTGTATTACAGATGAGAGACTGCAGGATGAATGCATGTGTTGGTAAAAATGTTGAAAAGGAGAGGTCCAAGTATGGAGCCTTGGGGTACTCCTGTTTGAACAGCAAGGAAGGGTGAGAAATCCTGCTGTCATCTAAAAGCTTGTTTTCTGCCAGTAAGGTAGGACTGGAACCAGCCAAGAGTTGAAGGAGAGAGGTTTAGGTCTGAGAGTTTGTTAAGAAGGATGGAATGAGACACAGTGTCAAATGCTTTAGAGAGATCAAGGAATAGACAGGAGACGAGGAGGTTGTTGTCCCTAGCTTCTGCTACCTTTTGAGTAAAGGATAGTAAGGCAGTTGAGGTACTATGTTTATGGCAGAAACCGTGTTGCAAGGGGGTGAAGAGATTTTTGTGAATGAGAAAGGACAGTAGTTGAGTATGTATACAATTTTCAAGGGTCTGAGAAAGCGGTAAGAGAATAGCGACTGGTCTATAGTTAGAGGGTTCAACAGAGTTGCCACCTTTGTGCAGAGGAGTGGTATAGAAAGATTTCCATATTTCTGGAACTTTGCTGGTCTTTCTAATTGTTTAAAATTTAGTGGGATACATCCCAAAAGGGGTGTTGTACTCAGTAACCGGCCTAATCAATGTAAGTTTAAAGGAGTGAGCACCTGTTTATACTCTTATGATATTCCTTTGCAATTAATTATACTAAATAAAAGGATTTCCTGACAACCATTGTTAAATGATGGTCAGAATCAACCTAAGCACATAGGTCCCTAACAGCATTTTGCTTTGTAGAGGTGCGTTGTCTTGACAGACTAATGAACCGAGGGGTTGCCCAACAAAAGTGATGATATTATATTTTTTTCAGCATTTAGTCTGAGCCCATTTTAAATACATGAAGAGTTTGCTAAGAATAGTTTATTTTGGAGGCTTTGGGTTTCACAAGGTGACAACAACAACCTCTCAGTTTGTAATCATCAGCAACTTAGTTAACCAGAAGTCTTTGCTCTGTGCTTGGAGATCTGACAAATAAATACCAAAAAGTAGAGGTTCAAGCACTCAAACCCAAGTGACAACTATTGCCACTTTTATACTTTCTAATGAAATACCTGCAACTCTCACTGTATGGGTCCTGTCTTTCAAACAGTTTACTATCCATTTTACCACATATGGGTACATTTTTACATCATTTAACCTTTGTATGATGCCAGCATGAGAAAAGGTGTCAAAGGTGTTATCCAGGTCAAAATGCTGAATGCAGATAACATAGACTCCGATGCAGGGGTGTACACCAATGCCCTGTATAACCACTAAAGCAGCTGTGTACAATTGGTTGCACCTGACCAGATTAATATCAGGTCTTGCCAAAAAAAACAAGACACCCTGGATGACCCCTAGTATAAACAGGTTATACAACAACATAAATAAACTAATGTCCAAGAACAAGAGAGAACTGGCTCAGCAGAAGAAGAATCCATCTCTAGCTTAAACAAAGAAATTAGATATCTTGTCAAATCATTCAAAGTTAATTATGACACAAAAATAGCCTCCCTTGCTAAGGATAATCACAAAGTATTATTTAACTACAGCCGAAATCTAAAAGGTAATATCCAGTTATGCAGTGAACTGGTTGTGGAGGACACCACCCATACTCAAGCGAAGGTAATAGCCAACCTGCTAGCTGACAGATTTTGAGCAAACTTCACCCACCCCTGTCCCCTGCAGTCATCCCCCAAAGTATACCTGCCACCATTACTATCATCTCAATAGAGCAGATCATCTTGGCAATCTCCAATGCCAAAAACATGGTATCAATGTGACCAGACAACATTCCATGTTGCCTCTTAAACAACTTAAAACATGACCTAGCATGCTCACTTAAATCTCTGTTTAACCACAGCCTGTGAACTGACTAAGTTCCAGCAGAATAAAGGACAACAACAGTAATCCCTCTGCAAAAGGGGAATCATCAACCATCCCTGAGAATTATAGGCCCATAAGCTTGACTAGCCTTATCTGTAAAGCCATGGAAAGAATCACTATGGTCCTTATTGACAAGGACATAGGAAATCTAAAACTCTGGACCAAACCCAGTTTGGATTCATTAAAGGTAGATCATGCCTGTTAAACATGGTTGACTTCTTCGAGAAAGTCACCAAGGCCCTGGACAAGGGAAAAGACAGTGTATACTGCCTATCTTGACCTAGCCAAGGCATTTGACACAATCTGCCTCTCAGGTATTATTGAGAAATATTCCCATTTAGGAAATTAACCCCTACATTACTAGATATGTAGCCAAGTGGCTCACTGACAGGACAATCACTGTCAAAGTAGGTGAACTCATCTCTAGCAAAAGACCAGTCATGAGTCACATACCACTGTGTTCTGTGCTGGACACCTTACTGTTTGGAATTTATTCCTTAGAAGTCCAGGCAAACTTGGATGGAATGTGGCTGACCAAGTACACAGATGATTGCAAATTGGTAGCAATCACTGAGTCCCCCAATGATGTTAATATACTGCAGAGAGGGTTAACACATACAAATGATCGGTGCCAAAGCCAACGATTAAAGCTAAATGCAAAAAATTGTATTATTTTTCCCTTTGGGAAAGCTGACGTCACTGCTAATAACAGGATCTATGACAACGGATCGAATACGCTAAATATCGAACGGCCGGAAAATTGAAAATGCAGGTGATAGAAACCCCCTGCTAAATATATATACTGACTCTGAGATCACACTACAGTGAGGAAAGGGAAAATTTCCCGATTTTCACTCTACCGTGATCTCATAAAATGGGTTTCTATCACCAGCGTTTTTGGTTTTCCGGCCGTTCAATATTTAGTGCATTCGATCCGTTGTCATAGACCCTAATAACGTTATAGACAGTACTACCCTAAGTATAGACCAAGGGCTATGTGATCTGGGTACTCAGGTTGATAGCAATTTGAACTTTGACCACCATGTATCCCCAGTAGTTAAGAAATCTTTCTATGTGGTACTTCATACAAAGTTGAGGTTGGGAGGGTGGCCTAATGGTTAAGGTGTTTGCCTTACAAACACAAGGTGCAGCGTTTGAGTCTCACAAGGGATAATTGGCTAGGCTTAAAATGGCTCGCAAGGGCAGTTAGCTTAGTACTAACCTATGAACTTAAAGTCATTGCATGTAGATCTAAGGATGTTATAATTCTATTATACTTGGCCCTCATCAGACCAGTAATTGAGCACAATGCTCCCATTTGCATGTGCCCCACCAGACACCTGCAACAACTGGAGAGACTACAGAAGTTTTTTCAGCAAGAAATTACAGGGTACACAAAGCAAGTCTTATATGAAAAGGCTGCAAGCCCTGTCACTGTATTCTGTCTACTACAGGCTGCTAAGAGGTGACCTGTGCCTGGCTTATAGGGCAGTCTATGATCTGGCCCTGATGGAAATGCTGCACATTCATAAATCAAACTGCATGATGGTCACTCACTCCAGGAATCTTATCCTAGCATCTGACATGAACAGGTCATGCTGGACAGATAGCTACATCTTTCGGAGACTGCCACTTCTCTGGAACAAGATTACAATTCACGTAAAACAGAGCCCCTCCCTGACCCTTTTCAAATGCAAGCTAGATCAATGGATAGGTGACCACAAATTCACTCCTTGGGTTGTGTCCATATCCCTCTTGGACAGAGTAAGTTGGTATTAACTAACATAGATCCATACCTCTGTGAACATCTCTCACCTAACCACTGACAATCAGGGCAACTCAGGATAAGTATGGCTAGGCTTATAAGGGCTCTAGGGTCATTAGCCTAGTAACCTTCTATGAACCTATGAACCTATACTGCTTATACAATCCATAGTTATGGCATTGTCTGCTTCCATATGCAATTAAATTCTAAAATCATTGAGATTCTAGCCCAGTCTGCATCACATCATTTGGTACCATCCAGGAAGCTGATTTACTTTAATGATTGGACAGGTTTCTGTTCTTCTACCTTTAATAGCCAGTGTTTTAAGTCAGATATACCTGTTTTCTGAAGCTGTTCTAATCTTCAGAGAGACTGACCTACTGCCTACTGTGATATTGGGAAAAGATAAATGTTTATTCTCAATTAACTTCTGCACTTTTGATTTAATATCTCTGTAATCTGTACAACTGGTTTTATTGTCCATTTTGTTGTGTGATAGAGAGAGTGAACAGGACTGGTTTAATCTAGCCAGGGGGCATTCCTGCAAAACTATATTGTTGATTGGATAGGTTTCTGTTCCTCTACCTTTTAAGTCAGATATACCTGTTTGCTGAAGCTGATCTACACTGCAGAGAGACTGACGTACTGCCTATTTCATTTCTGATATTCTGTTCCTCATTAATACCACTCCACATTTCAATAACTTACATAAACATTACATATTTTGGAATTCACAAGTCTTCTCTGCCAGGGTTCTGTTTTGCTATGTCATATTAAACAATTACATTCTGAATTATGCAATACATTGTATTTAATCTCGGGAATGTGTTTTTGTATTATTTTTCCCTATTATGCTGGTGCAACAGCCGTGTTTGTGAGGTATTAGGGCATCCATTTGATCCCATCTATTGAACCGCGATGCTGTGCACAATACTATTTCAGGGCAATAAAGTTAAGTTTTGCCACAATTCTTTTTTTTTCCACTAGGCACCTACTCTATACAAGTTTTATTTAGAGTATTAAGGCAAAAGTGATAGCAGAAAATTAAAGAATAATTTTCTAAATGCTGGAAAACTAATGGCATATTATCTTTACTGAATATCTTATTGTCCACATAATTTCTCCAGTATTTGAAAAGCTTTTTAAAGTACTGTGGGCAGAAGGGATAATTATTGTTTTTGAGTGGGCTGGTATGATTTATTACCAGATGATAGTACAGTAAGTAATACTCCAATGTATTTCCTGTAAGAATTTACCAGCACAGGACAGTTTATGCTTATAATTGAGTAGATATGTTTCAGCATATGCTAATGACATTAATTAACTACCTTCTCCAAAATGCCTCAACTAAAACTATAGAATATGTTTTACTGCAAGTTGCAACTGAGAGATTTCAGTTAATCTACTAAGATATATCTTATATGCCTAGTTACAATGCATAAATCAAAATCTTTTGTGGATACTTCGCATGCATGTGACATATAACATGTTTGTGAAAGAAGGAAACATATGGCTTGAAATATACAGTTAGAATGATATGTATCAGGACCCTTTCAGCCAGTCCTTACTTCTTAATGGAATGATTTATATTTATGGCACCAATTAGCAGCCACCATTTCATACTGTGGCAGATAAACCTACTCCCTTTACTCTACCCATACTCTGCATTCAATAATATGCATGCTCACTGACATAATCTGAAAAATGATTTTTTCAAAGATTTAGTTATGGAACAGAAAGTTGGTACAAGGAAAAAAAGAGTCTTGCACAAGGAAAAAAAGAGTCTTGTGGTTTAATGCATGAATTGATTTTGCTTAAAGATTAGACAATCTCATGCCAGAAGAATTTTTAGTTAAGTACCAGGCTTGTCAGCCATTTTAAAATTATCCAATTTCCCTTTCAAAGGTGAGAATTAAACCCTGCTCCTTGTGTCTGTGAGGTAAACACCTTAACCAATAACATCAGCTTTTAAACCCCTGGAATAACCTGGTGTTGATATTGTTCCAGATAAAAGGGAAAGAATGAAGACAAATATCATAGGTTTTGCAGTGCAGGTGGAACCAGCTTCACAAAGGTCAGATGGAGAACTGAATATTTTGAGCACAGTACATCTGTAGATTTTATCACAGTTTTATTAAGGTACACGCAGAAAGTCAATATAAGTTAGGTTTATAGGTAGATACTAGGCTATTGGCCATAGGGCCTATATAAGCCTAGCCAAAAAGGTATCATGGCTTTCACTACCCAAGAAAATTATTTTCCTGTGCCCCTGTCGAGCAGAACCACAGAGGTGATGAAGGCTCAAAAGGGGGTGGGGATACTGGGAGGGAGGTCAGAAGATAATAGTAGGAGAAAATCAATTTATAATATAGCTGAAATTAGAACAGCAAGGGGAATCAGGTAATCTGCAAGTTATAGGCAGCTTGACAAAGTGTTACATTAGTATGAATTTCATTTTTATTCATGTGCTTGCATTTGCTGATTAGTAATGCCAATTGGGAAGTCATAATTTTATGTGCAGTGCCTAGGAAAAAAGTTCTGGAATTGGAAAAACTGAAGATTGTATTTGGAACATTTTCTGAGGATTGCAACCCTTATTCTGACCCAAGAGAACTGAGTTTAATTAGTGGTCCTGGTTCTTGAAAAGTTGGCTGGGGGTGCTAGAGAAGGACTGGTGAAATTTGCAGGCTTGCTTATCGTGGAAGGAGAAAATTATTTTAATAAAGCTTACAAGCTCAAGAGAGACACTAGAGGCTATAGTTTTGCCACAACAGTAGGGAGCATATATCAGCAGCTTGTTGACAGGCTGTATTTTTGGTATTGCATCTTAGCTGTGGATGCAGGACAGAAAGTCAAAGTTAATACAAAAAAAAAAAAAATCTGAGCTACATGATGAAGATGGCTCACTTTGAATTGACTCTTGCTCTTTTTGCAATGTGGCTGACAACACCTGGGGGTGGTGGTGCTTGGAATAGGTCAAATAGATAAGAAAGTGGGCTTTACTCTCTTGGTGTAGAGGGCAAAAATAACAATGAAGAAAAACAGGAACAGCTTTGTGAAAAATATGTGATAGCATACACTGATTCTGCGTAATGTAAATGGATTCAAAACCATACATTATTTATGCAGATAAGGAATAATAATTTGACATAGTATCTGTTGTAAATGTTATTTGAATACATAGAGGCGGACCGGTCTGCTATAGTCAGTTGTATCTGACAGATTTGTTTTATGTTATATGGTAATAAAATTAATACATTTGTTAAATTCCTTATTTTGGAATCACTGCTTTAAGTGCTGGATCATTTTAACCTAAGATAGATGTACTTATTTGGTCCATGCACCTCGTGATGGTTTATGCATTTAGTATTATTCAAGCTATCCTTAAGCTCTCAGTACAGAAAACAACACAAACTATCCACACTCCACATTGAACTGATAGTGAAACAAACAGAAGTCATCTCCTTTTCTGATCAGTCAAGCAAAAACATTAAGAAAAAAAGAAAACCCAAATACCTAGCACTACAATCAAACATACTTTGTCTGAATAGTGGTGCTGTTAAGGAAAGTGTTTTTCGGTAGGTAACGTGCAGCATTGGCTTAGGAGTGGGGATAGGGTTAGAGATAACAAGCTGAGTAAGAACAGGCAGGGGAGTTTGCTCCCCCACACCACCTTACTCATGTGCTAACTTTAATCATATCCCTGCCTTTGTCCTAACCCCACCACTTCACATTGCCTCCTGAAAAAAAAAAAAACTTTCCCCAACAGTACCGCTACACAAGACTCTCATACCAGCTACATGTACAGTAATATAAATGCGCACAACTAAAGCTACTCTTTTATCTAGCCTTACTCTAACCCTATCCCATGAGCAATTACACATGACACATGCACACACTCCCTCCTCCTAATGCTGGCTTACTTAACATAAACAAAAGCACAACCAAGAGCGGCCTTAGGTTAGCTGGTGCCCTAGGCAAAAGGGCTCCACAGCGCCCCCCCATCACACTACCCGGTGCCCCCATCCTGGTCTACCTACACCAAATAAATACTGGAAAAGCACCCCTCCTAGAGCAGCACCCTAGGCAGCCACCTAGTTGGCCTATGCCTAAGGCCGGCTATGAGCACTACGTCAATATCACAGAAACATTCAGTAATCCTGTTTCATTAAACCCACTGTTCAGCAAGATTCATTTTCATTAAAAAGCACTTTTGGTAAAAAACACTGCAGATCACTCTATCAAGAAAGTGTACATTAACACATTTAAACATATTTGATATAGTTACTTTATCAGCTTGATAGGTCTACAAAAGGATTGGCAAAGAACTAATAATTAATGTTGCATTTCTAAAAACAAGATGTTACAGGTAATCTTTAATTCTATTCATAGTTAATAATGTTCAGGAACAAGTGATAATGCACAAAGTCATATCATAATGACAATTCCATATTTTTCTTTTTTTCTGTATAGATATTGTGACAATGGGAGGTACTGCCAGCCCTGCCAGGAGAAGTAGGGCAGTGGATGTGTGACATGTGCTAGTACAGCTATCTGGAATTTTGTAAATAATTGCATGTCATTTGTATATCAAACTGATTTGTACAGATGCTTGTACTGAAAATGTATCGGTGAGGTTTGGTTGTTTTAAAATGTATCAACATTGTGCCGTGCTGGAAAAAAAAGAGATGTACATGAGATATTGTAACTGTTTAAAAGTATGCATTGCAATAGCATATATTAGAAGTGAAGAGGTTAATCTTAATCCACCTGACTTTGCAAAATATTCTTGAAATTAAACTACTTTATGGGTTAAGCCATAAAGATGTTATCCCACAGTTTTGAAGGGAGCCAGAGACAGAATGTCTGTGCTAGAGAATAGGTTGCAGCTTGTATAGGAAGAGTGAAATGGTTTTATGGCTTTATGACTTCCAGCAGCTGCACCACATCTGGTCAAAGTTCTACCTGTGTATATTGTAGCACATAGGTGTTAAACACTGATAACTTCTAGTGATGTGGGATAGTGCATGAAACAGAGTCAGATGACCAGATGTATGTGATGTCATTCTGTACAGAAATAATGTTTTAATACTAGAGGAGACTAAAGTCTCAGCAGCATTCTGTATTCCATCTGGACCTGAAAACAAGGACCACTCACCCACATAATCTTGTCTTCAGGTAGTAAATAACTTAACTAGGGAACAGTAATCCTCTTTAGATTTAGATTTAAATAGGACATGCTGGACAGATTTATCTCCCAGTGATTTCCACATCTTTGGAACAGGCTAACAATTTATGTGAAACAGTGCACCTGTATGAAACTGTTCAAGATAAACCTGGATGAGTGGATTGGGCACCATAAATTCTTACAGAGGATAGTGCCCACAATCCTCCTGGACATAGGCAGCCATCACTAAATGGAATCTTGGGTATTAACTAGTACTTCTAAGGTATTACATTGGGTTGAAACAGCTAGACTTAAAATGGCCTCCTGGTTGATAGCCTACTAATCTCCTTTGATCCTATAATCCTATTAGTCAGAAAAATATATTGAGATTAGAAGTACTGTTCTTCTGTAAGTGTGTGACTCTTTCCAGCTGTGTTATTTTCAGTATTCCTGTAACTGAAACCCTGGTGTTTACTGTTCATAGATATTTAGTATTTCCATGTTCTTTTATTATTTATAATTAAATATATTTAAATTTTTAATTGTGGTGGGTCCTTTTTAGAAAACATTTTAAACTTTGAGAATATTTGCATATATTTATTTGGTGATAACTGATGCCACTCCAGAAAACCTTGCTGTTGGGTCAACATTACCATTTGCATTAACATTAATTTCACTTGGTATAATTGGGTACCCTTGTAAGATCCTTAAAGTAGCTGCCAGGGATTTTGGTGGCAGTGGTAACTACTTTATAGTTTGGCCAGAAGAATGCACAGCAGGTGGATCTGTGTCAGTTTTTCCCAGGTATGTGCTTGTGTGTGTGTGTGTGTGTGTGTGTGTGTGTGTGTGTGTCTGCAAATCAAATCTGAAAGAGTGTGTACATCACCTGCTTGGAGCAGGGACACAAATGACTGGTTTCACAGACAGGGTGTGGGAAGACTTAGCTTGGAACCCCAAGCAGTGCCTGTCAGAAGTCTTATTGGGGGTGTCAACAGATATGGAGAGGAACCAGCCTCTGGACTGAGCATGTTCCCCATGTGCTCTTAAGAGAAATTGTGCTTGATGTGGAGAGGTGTGCTTCTGGAAATACTGAGTGTATCCATTTGTGTTCCAAGTGAATGTTCCTCTCCAGTGTTAGTGGTAAGGATTCAGGCTCCTTGACTACTGGCCCAGAATGGGTGATGTCATAGATATCATAAAGGTCTTTTTTAACAGAACATAATGTGAGGATATCAGCTAGCATGTCTGGCTGTAGTTTTCTAAATACTTGTGAATAATTGACTAGCTATAATTTTATAAACAAGTTTATGTTTCTTGTTTTTTTTTATTATTATTTGTGTGGGATATTTGAATCAAACAGTGTTCTTCTGGCTGACTAAATGTACATGTCTTTTAAAAATAATTCTGAATGCATGTTGTGCCAGTCAGCTGACCCAGAGTGATGTCATTAAGTGCCAGAGTTGAAAGGAATGGAATCTCCACAGCAGCTGTTTTTGTTTACTTTTCAAAAGTCTGAAATGAGAGAGTAGAATTCTCATAACAGCCTTCTGTGACTTTTAAAAGATTCTGCTGTAAAAAGCAAATGGTGAGGCAGTTGTTCAGCTGCAGCAGTTATTCAGTAGTCAGAGCTTGTTTTTTCCAGAACAGTATTAATCACTCAGAGATTTTCAGAGTTATTCATCAGAAACAATAGGATTTGCTAGTCCAGTCACTGAGGACCAGACAACAAACTGAAGAGTGAATATATATACTTATCTTGCTTGGCAAAAGTAAAGTTTCATTTTGCCTTGCTGATTTAATGAGATTAGAAAGGGACAGTTAATCTTTAGACAGCTAGGAACCTACAGTCAGATAGGTATAGTTTTTCTTCAATCAGTGTGTGAAACCACTCTGGCAGTGTTATTTTTATAGTTCATGTGTGTGTGAAACTCTGTAGTTTATTGAAATCAGTTATTCAATATATATATATATATATATATATATATATATATATATATATATATATATATGTATATATATATATATATATGTATGTATGTGTGTGTGTGTGTTTTAAATCATTTTTATTTTTAAATATTTTACTACCTTTTATTGTGGCTGGTTATTGCGAAAGTACTTTTAGTAACCTGAGAGTGTTTATGCTTATTGTAACAATACCAGGGTCACTCTGAAAAGCCTTACTGCTTGAATTTACACGATAACTTACATATCAAGATTAATTTTACCCAATATAATTGAACACCCTTTTTAAAAAGTATCATGGTATTTTGACTGGTGACAGTGCTACCATGTATTCTGAGTAGAAACAGGCAGATTACAAGTATTAACTTTTCTAATTGTAATACCAATGGCGTTGTTTATTTAGCCATCTGCCCTCATTGTTATTCATTTTATGTAGGGAAGACTGAGAGGAAGTTAAAGTCAAGAATTTATGAACATTATTATGAAATTAAAAAGCAGAATGCGAACAATGCATTATTTCGTCATACATTAACATGTCAACAAGCTTCCTTTAATTTCTTTGTTTTGGAAGTTGTTCCCAAGGAAGTTAGGGGTGGTATGTGGGAAGCAAAGTTAGAATACAGGGAGTTATATTGGCAGATCATTTTGGAAGCTACAAAAAGTCCTGGTCTGAACGACATGCTACCCCTTCTTCCTGTTCTTAAATTAAGAGCTGCAAAATTATAACATTACATTACTATGCATTTCCAGTAGATGGCAGCATATAACTATATATACATTTTTTTCCTTAGTGCAGTATACCAATTAAATAACAGTTGTTTGTATCATAAGAATATTTATTTATTTATATATATAAACATATATATTTTATTACACAACAGAATATTTTAGGACTTTTTAATCTTGAAGTCTTATTTCGCTCACAACATTATTTGTTAATTGTTCATTTGTGTATTTGTAATCTTTTTACAGACAGGTCTAGTAAGGTACACACATTCTTTTACATTATTATTCACTTGAGTGGGTTTTTATTGAATGATTTTTACTGAATAATTGTTTTTAATTGATTTAGAATAGCCTATATAGGAGGTGTTGTAACATTCATTCACTATTTGCCTTCTGAAGAAGACGTTCGAAAACATATTTCAGGTGTTTAGTGTTAAAGTGATTCTTTGTGTTTGCTATCAAGTGATTCTATGGGTTTGCTATCGAATAAACTGTTTGGATATCTTTCAACTCGGTCTTGGGCCCTTATTTGGTTTCTCCAAGCGAACCATATGTATTATTAACCTCAAATAGATGGCCATTTATATAGTTAAAAGTTGGAACAATAAAATGACATACATTGCAATGACCGCAGGGTAAAGTTCCTAACCTCTGCATAGTCCTACATTGTAATGTCTCAATGGGATATTTAAATTTAAATCCCTCCTGCACGCAAACTGAGGTAGGTGTCCCTACAGACACCGATGATGATGATGGTACAGGTGTGGCACAGGTGGGGCTGTCATAGGCCGACACTGCGCCAACATGTGTCATCACCCTCCTAGCCACCCCAAGCCTGCACACAGTTGCAGTGCCCAAACAAATCTCATCACATGTGGCCATAGCAGAGGAGGAACAGTTGTCAGTTCGTGGCAGTCACCAGGAAAGTGTGGTGTCCATGCCAATTGTGTCAGGTCACAGTCGGCATAACTGGATGTCTGGAAGGCCACCACATCGGCAGATGTACAGTGGTGCTCGTGGGAGGACCACAGGTCACCATGCCCCTGGCAGAGGTGCCACAACTTGTACCACCAGGAGCATGTTTCAGGCCATAATGGAAGCACAGGCTCATATAAAAATGCACACCAGACAGGGCCTGAGGCTGCAGAGGTCTGCTTTCACAGCTGTAAGTGGCAACCTCCATAAACTTGCTGTTGCCCTCCATGAACAGACCGAGGTCATGGATAGACGGTGGGGTGAGATGGTGGGCCTACTCTACCATGGTATGTCTGTGCTTGAACATGTGGTGGGAGTGGTACGACAGCCGTGTGGACATAGGCTGGAAACACCAGCAGCTGGCTGTCAACATGGATGTGTCAGGATGCCCAGTCACTCATGTAGTGGCTGTACCAGCCCCAGAACACCACTGGGTATGCTGTCCACACCACACCACAGAAGACCTCGTGCATGTGGCCCTGGCCAGTCCAAGGTGGGACATGGTTCCAGCAGACATATGTCATCATCAGGGGAGAGTAGCACCTCAAGGTCTGTACCTGCTCTTGCCCATGGAACCCCTGGCAGACACAGTCAGCATGTCCGTAGCTGGAGGCAGTGAACTGCACACCCTGCCAGGAATGGTCTGCAGCTATCCAACATCACCCATATACGGCAGTCACATGGCAGAACTGTGGTGCATGCATACCCACACGCTATGCAACCACACCTAGGGAGACCCCATACCGACACACACCACATCACCATGTCCCAGTCAAAGAACCAAACCCCTCATCCACACACATGGTGACACATGTTTGGTCCACCCTTGGCCTCTTGCACACCAGCAACACACCCAGTGCATATGATGATACCTGTGCCAAATCCCCTGTCATCCATATCATCGATGCAGGGACAGGCTAATATGGTTCTGATGCACATGGTGACTGTAATAGAGTGCTTCAATGTACAGCACTGTAAGATGTTGTCAGGGGTAATGTGTAATGCATACATGTCAGGTAGTGTAGCCATGCCACTATGATGACTTTCACACACCCTGTGCATATGATGATACCTGTGCCACATCCTTGTCATCCATAACATTGATGCAGGGACAGGCTAATATGGTTCTGATGCACACAGTGACTGTAATAGTGTGCTGCAATGTACTTCAGTGTAAGATGTTGTCAGAGGTAATGTGTAATGCATACATGTTAGGTAGTGTAGCCATGCAGCTATGATGACTTTCACAAACCTTGTGCATATGATGATACCCATGCTACATCCCTACCATCCATAACATCAATGCAGGGACAGGCTAATATGGTTTGGATGCACATGGTGACTGTAACAGAGTGCTGTAATGTAATGCAGTGTAAGATGTTGTCAGTGGTAATGTGTAATGCATACATGTCAGGTAGTGTAGCCATGCAGCTATGATGCATCTCAGCTGTTTGTAACACTAATTGGTATCTCCATACTGTTATCCATTTGTGCTATTGTGCTATAGGAGTACATGTGTCAGCAGGAGGTTGGTCTGCAGTCATATTCCATAAAGGTATGTCACTGTGGTGATGCCATGGCCATGACATATCTGGTGTACAGTTGCACACATGTCCCAGGTATGTATAACAGTTATTGCCCATGCAACATTGACTGATGGCCTGCTGGTACAGGTATAATCTGCACCCTTATGTAAACCCATCCACATACACACACATCCTTACTTGGCGACACTGTGTCTAGACCCCTACCCAGGTATGTAGTGCTACTGAACTGTGTGGCTGTCATTGCACACACAACACCATCTGTAGGGTGAGGTGTGTACCAGGTCACATGTTACATGCCGAACATCCACAGACACGTACAATATGGTAATGGGGGATGTAATGTTTGTATATGGAGAATACATAGTGTGTCATACCATCATATACACATTGACTGGCACATAACAGGAAGATGCACATCTTAGAGACCTGGGTGGATTGTTGCTAACTAACTAGTCTGTGTGTCCAATGTATTACAGGTAGGCTGCACACAGCTGTATCCTGTTATCTGTTACCTGTATGGGTGATGGTGATAGTGGCCACTAGAGAGTGGTATGTGGGCCATACACCAGGAGTACCATGGTGTAAAGACAGTGTAGACAGCACCCACATCCTCCATTGGATATTGTACACACTAGAACCCATCTTGATACTCTGACAAACCCACTATCACACATTGCCTATGACGCCAAAACAACCCATTGCATATCATAACAGTGGTACCACAGGGATATGCATGTAATGCATATGCCACAGGCATAGTAAGGTGTTGCATTGCGTTGCCACACCTATGGGTGACAACAACAATATCTGTACTACAGTATGGCAATGTGTATTGGAATAGGAGTATGTGACCTCGGAATGGTGTACCCTACAGATATGAAGACATGCACACATACACACACGTGGCAGACCTCAATGGGATTCCCATGACTACCAACCCATTTGTACAACACTGTTGTGCTGGTACTGCAAGGCACATGTAGCTGTTAGGGAGAGGAGTGTAACAGGCTACATGTCATGTCCAATACAGCAGCGGCCACATCTGACTATGGAAATGGGAGTGGTGGTGGTTGTGAAGGCAGTCATGAACTTTCCAACTACAGGTGTACTAACACACAAACAATGTTATACTCAGTAATGCACATGTACACGTGTCAATACTGTGGTGCATTGCTGCAGGTGGTCATAGCTGTGTACCTGGCTGTTTTCCATGGAGGGACTGGATGTGTAGGGGGTGTGTGTATATTGATATCATGCCACCTGCCATGTGCTAGCAGGCAATCTATCAACAGACACCATGTTAGTGACTGGCAGGGTGACAGTGACATGCATCAGCCAATCCTCTGGGTGCCTTCTACACATGGCCACTGAGGTGGTCCAGTTGACATGTATGCAACATGTCGTAAAACACATGGTTAATGTCTGTGATGGAGACCTGTACCTAAGCATGTTCAGTTGGCTGTGGTAGTGTAGTGTAGGTACTGGTGGCATGTGGCCCATACAGGGTGATGTCCCCTATATGTGACAGGTAGTACACAGCTGGCCACACATGTTAGTGTCTATCAAGCTTAGGTTGTCTGTACGTGTCCCAGCTGGAGGCCTGCCATCTGCACATCTGTAGAGGGATTGATAGACACCAGTTTGCCGAGTAGCTATGCAGTAGGATGAATATGTCAACAGATGGATGTTTAACAACAATGAGTATTCCATTACTACATGTTGTAAGCCCTCACTAACATTCACTGTACCAATGGTACTCCACAGTTACATTCCACATGTCTGAGTATCATCCAGTAGGGCACATATATGGTAACACAGTCCACACTCTAGGTACATGACAGTGAGCTCTCAGAGTGCAGCTATGCACACAGGTGTGCTTGTTGTCAGTAGTAATGTTAGCACTGCACCCAGGGTTTGACATAGCCGCTGTGTAGACAGTATGCCACAGAGTATAGCTGGAGGATGTCTAGATGGTCAGCACAGGTCATCTGTTTGATGCCTGTGATTCATGTAGTGAGGTATTTCCACTGCCTTCCCAGCTGTTGCAGCTGTCCTGCAATGTACATACCAAATGGGGCATTGTACTGTATACAGGGTGTAATGAGGGATGAGTACAGTGGGACAAGTACCCCATTTTCTCTGGATGTAAAGCCTTCGGTAATGAGGTGTGCCACATAGGAGGATTTCCTTAGTGTCGTGGCTATGTGGTTAATGAAGGTGAGACTACTGTCCACCTGTGTCCCTCTGTCTGTCAGCACATTGTCGGGGATTATTGTACTGACACCGATGTGGTACTTCATGGGTACACAGTATGTCCAAAGGGGATAACTATGCATTACATGCCATTAAGCTTGAGCCCATGACTCTGGCACCAAGCATCTGTGTCTGTAAAGACATGTTGTAGAATATCCACATCATTTGGGGATCCAATAATGGCTCCCAGTTTGCAGCCATCTGTGAACTTTGTCAGCCAAAGTTCCTTAGTGTAGGTCTGTACTTCAGGGAAGTAGATGGCAAACAAGAGGTGTGCTAGGACCGACCATGATGTACTCAAATTAGTGAATTGTCTGGAGCAGGGATCAAACATGGCTATGTTTACAGTCTGGGTTCCATTGGTAAGTCATTTGGCAACCCATCAAAGGGACACAGGTGTTTATGGCCAGCTCTGCATGTTTAACTATGTCTCTAGAGTGGGCAATGTTGTCAAAGGCCTTGGCAAAGTCCAGATAGGCTGTGTGCACCACCTTACCCTCCTCCACAGCTGAGGGGACTGAATCAAAGTAGTCAAACAGGGTCAGGAGACAAGATCGGCCCTGCATGAGCGCAACCAGGGTGGGGTCCAGTGTTTACTGGTTGCCAATGTCTTTGTTAATGAGTTGCATGATAATGCATTCCATGCCCTTGCAGATCAGGCTCGTCAGACTGATGGGACAGTAGTTCCTGGGATCCAAGGTGGGTTCCCCCTTGTGGAGTGTGATAACTGTTGCTGTGTGCCACTCAGTGGGATAGACACCTGAGGTAAGGCTATGATGACACATGGCACTTAGGTGAGATGCAGGGTTATTTAGTAGTTCATGTACTACACAACATGTCATCTGGTCCAATGGCTGCTGTATTCCTAGCAGTGGAGTCGGTGGATTCCACCTGTGTGGCCATGATTACTGGCATTTTGCAACCTTTTGTTACTGAGATGTGCCCTTTAGGGGGTGAGGGAGGCTGAATGTTGTTCTAAATCGGTCTGCCCGGATATTGGAACACTCCTTTGAATCAGTATATTTAATGCCAATCTGTTGTAGCACAGAGCAATTCTGAGCATTGTGGTATAGATCCTGGACATAACTATAGAATGCCTTGTGGCTGTCTTTGGAATCTATGGCAATGCTATTTATGTAACAAGCTGTGGCGGTTTTCAAGGCATAGCAGATTCTTACTGAGGCTGGTAAGGGAGCAGTTTCTGTTTTGGGATTATCCTGTTAACTGCAACAGTGCCTTCCTTCTGTTGTGTAGACTGTTCATGGCAGTGGAGCACAAGACTGTCTTCCTTGTTTGGAGGACAATGTTTTGGATTTATGTGGGATGGCGCAATGCATGCATGAGTGGGTGTGTCACATAGTGCCTTAGTGTAGGAATCACCAGTTGCATGTTCAGCTCCCATCTCCATGGGTGTCATGAGGTTTGTCACATCTGGCTTGAGTAGCATGGCATAGGATTTGCAGAGGGTATTCATGGAGGATCCTTACTGGCGGGTGGGGGTGGGATGTGGATGTCAATGGTGATTACCTAATGGTCAGACATGACCTATGTTGGGTGGCCACTGGTGTAGGGAATCTGACACCCATGTTGGGAATGACCAGGTCTATGATATTGGAGACCCTGGTTGGACAATGGACTAGTTGATCCAGGGGGTTGTATGTGTTCCCAGAACCATTGGTAAAGGGTGGTGGTACACAAGGTGATTTCCCAGTTAATGGCAGAGTATTTGGAATCACCCAGTATTATGGTGTTTGATTGTATCTTAATATTGTCCAGTATGTTTATAATGGTGCAGTGAGAACATTGGCCCATGGAGGGGGATCAGTAGGCAGCTACAGTTTGGATTCCAGTCTTACATAGTGTCAGTTGCATTTGGTGATTCCCAGATGCATTGTGTTTGACACTAGGCTGGAGGTGTGAATGACCTTGGTGAATATGGACACTCCTCCACCTGTAGTGTTGTGGTCTTGGTTTGTTGCCCACCATGTGTGATAAGGGTTGTAGCCAGATATTACAGGTGTGCTCTCTGGAGCATTGCACTAGGTCCCAGGTACTGCACAGATATCGATGTTCCCCATTTGTATGTGTGGCTCAGGAGAGTGCCTGTTTAGGTTTAGACATCTAACACTGAGTCGCATTACCGGCAGTTTTGCATGCTTGCATCTGTGGAGGATTTGCCCTTTGAACCTTGCCTAGATAAGGCACTATGGGGTTGCCAGGAGGTATAGCTACTAACCTGAATCCCAGGGGCAACACGTGTAGTACGTCTTTGCCAGAGCATCGTGGTTTGTACATCATGTCGCCCCAGGCAGACAGATAACAGATCCCCTTTGAATAACAGCAGATGCATAGCCGCTTGCTGAAGTCAGTGCTGTGTGTATGTATATGTGTGGTATTTATATGTATATATGTACATATATATACCCATATATGTATGAAGATATGTATATGGCCATATATGTATGTGGATATGTATATGTGTATATATCTACATAGCTATGTGGATATATGTGCACACATATCAGTTTACAACATGTTCAGAACATGGAGTAGAGTCCAACCTCACAATAGTCCCAACACCGTAGTGCAAGGGGATATCATGGATGTATTGTGGGTATATATGTAGGCTGTTGCCACTGTCATAGTGGTGTCCTAATAGACATGTTGGGTATGGGAGGTCGCATCTTCTGTAGACATGTGCACCATTGCCTATGGACAGACATCCTAGGGCAGCATAGTACAGACCCACTGTTAGCACAGTAATGATGCTGTGGACTACAGCAGGGATATGACCACTATATGTGGACAGTGTGGCACTCTGTGGTCAGTCCAGAATTGTACACATGTCTCCTTCATGCAGGACATGTGGACCGTGCCTCCCAATGTGGATGCCACTAGCCATGTACATGGGTATATCACAATACTGGGGTACACATGCCCACACAGTGTATGCACGCACACACACCAGTATGTCCAAGCACATACTACCTGGTACTGATGAGTTCACATGGCCACATACTACCCAGTAGAGATCTGTACAGCATACCACAGCTTTGTCAGTAATACACAACAGTTATGCTGGCCTGGCAGCAGTATGTCCTGCAAAACTGGACATAACAGCACACTAGGTATTTACAGTAGGTTGCTAGGCATGTCACAAAGAAGTGGGAAAACTACAGGCAGACTGCCACAACTCCAGACTACATATTGTATGGGGGGATACACATGTACCTGTGATTATAGCAGGCTCAACACACAGGTCACAGCATAGCATAGCAGACATCTGTGAGTAAATGCATACCCACATCTAATGGCAATGCAGCCACAGCCACATATGATACACAAGGTTACCACTGGTGTGGCATGTAACATCAGAACGAAATGGACGGAGAACAATGGCGTCTACCACAGTCTGTACAGAGCCCATATGTCATAAGTGCAACACACATACAGTCGTCAGTCATCCTAACCCAGGGGTCTGCAACCTGTGGATCTGGAGCCACAGGTGTCTCTTCAGCCCTGCAGTAGTGGGTCCTTGTACCTGTGAGGATTAAAGGGCACACTACCGCACAACCCACACATATACACACACACACACACACACACACACACACACACACACACACACACACACACACACACACACACACACACAGAGAGCCATCCCAACACAGGAACACAGGTATGGAAATATGTTAGGTATTGTTATTATAAATGTGGTTATATTATATGTAGTATTGCTATATATGGGATGGTATATGCACTGCTATCTTCATTGTATGGGTCAGATAGTTGTTGTGCCCCCACCCCGGTGGCATTACTTTGGTGTGTGAGGGGTCAGGAATGGCTATTTGGATAATGAAGGCCGCAGACTCCTGCCATGCATACACTGACCATAGTACTGTACAAACATATACATAATGTGCTGGTAATGTCCTTGGACACAGCCCGTACTACACACAACATGTCCAGCAGTCTGTTATCTGATTGGCTGGTTATCAGGTATGCTGTCAATAACTAATGGTGCACAGTCCATATGCACCATATATATGTGGGCTTTATTTGCACAACACATGTGTGCACCTCTGCAGTCTCAAGGTCAGTGTATGTAAAAGTGTGCTATGCCCCTGTAAGGCAGTGTATTGGGGGTATGCACCACAAGTATCCCAGGGTGTTACAACATGTGAGGACCACCAGTAGTAAGCTGCCCTACAGTATGCGGATGTACATTACAATACATTTCACCTTGTGAACACTGCTGGTCTACTGCTGACTGCCATCAGTGTGATTGTGATGATTACAGTTATGCATTGTTATGTGTCAGATACCACCCATAGTGTCAACCCAGGCCTTTTCACCCTAGGGATTGCATGCAGAGTTTATTTAGATGCCACTGGGCTATACACCTGCATGACATACTGTAGATAGTTTGTTATGTTGTGGCCACGTCAGTCTTTTCTGTTGGATTATCTGAAGGCCTTGACATGGACACCAACAGATGTGATGCTTTCGGTCTACTGTCCTAAAAGATATGTTTGAGTGTTGCATTACTTTGTTTGTATGTATGTCAGAGCATAATCAGCTATATGACATGGCATATACAACTGTAATAGTACATAACTGAACCTTTCCTATGTATACCAACCTGTCTGTTGTGCTACATCCATTGACATCTCTATGGGTATATGTGTCGAGCAACACTTGTCTGTGGTATGGGTGACTCATACAATGTCCATCAGATGAGAATGCAACTGTAGGGATACTGGCAGTTCAGTATGGTGTGCACCCTCTTATTTATCTTCCTAGACATACCTCTGAGTGTGTCTGTTCAGTCACATATATATCTATACATATATATATATATATATATATATATATATATATATATATATCTGCATATGACTATCTGCATACATGTGTCTGAGTATAGGTACCAAAGGACCGTTCATTGCTTACATATTGTATATTCACTATGTTAGACAGACCGTACAGCATAATATGTTACCAATACCCACGTGACATAATACAGGTGGGATGGCTTACTGTTAACAACTTGTGCCCATGTATTATCAGGTCCTGGTTATGGCATTTGCAACAGTCAGTAATGTATTGCGGGGGGGAATGTCACCACATGTGAGACATATGTTGTCTGAGCCCCCTCACCCCCATTAACGGTGCCTGTGTTCATATATGTCTTTGTCATGCTCTCTATGATATCTACTGATATATATCTGCATACACACACACACAAACACACACACATATATATGTGTACATATATATATGCACATACATATATATATATATATATATATATATATATATATATATATATATATATATATATATATATATATATATATATATATATATATATATATATATATATATATATACATATATATATATATATATATATAGACAGATTTGTGTTGATATATATATATATATATATATATATATATATATATATATATATATATATGTACACACACACATACATCTAGATGTTAAAGAACACTTACTGTACTGTTGAATGATTGTGCTGGATGACATGTTTCTGGAGGCATCAGCTGTACGTATATCTGTCATGGCTTAGTTGTAGTTCACATTGTCTATGGTGTGTTGGGTCCTGGGTTTGAGTCTTGCAGACACCGTTTACTGTGTTGCTGGACAGAACACGGACCTTCCGGTTACAGTGTCATACACTCATTTGGCTTCCACATTGCTTAACCTGTGTAGCTTACCTCCATGCAAACCACTCAAAAGTGCCTTCAAGACTGTATCCAATGGGCCGGGTTCTGCCCAACTACAAAATACACAGCACCTGCAGGGCTCGAACCCAGAACACTCCATACCATAGACAAGGTGATGTACCACTAAGCCATGCCAGTTACACATACATCTGATGATTTCAGAAACATATCATCCAGTCCAGTCATGCAACGGTACAGAGAATGTATACCAACATCCAGAAGTATGTCTGTGTACATATATACGTATCTACACAGATACAACATATATATATATATTTGTACATATATATACTTCTGACACTACCTATATATATATATATATATATATATATATATATATATACACACACATATATATATATATATATATATATATATATATATATATATATCAATATATATGAGCATATATACATGCAAATGCTTACATCAACACATATATGTGTGTACACCTATATGTCTACATATACACAGCAAGTTACATATGTGTACACAGATATATATCTATTTAGGTATATACAGACATAGTTATATATATATGTTAGCATAGATATATATCTATATATATATATATATATATATATATATATATATATATATATATATTTATATACATATATACAGGCATATATGGCCATGCATCTGTAGATAGCAATGGCAGATTAACAAACGACACGTATGTCCTCATGCACCGTTAATGGGGTTGAGAGACCCCACACACTGTACTTTTGTACAATTAGGCGTCCCCCCCGAGCCAAACACGTCTGCCCTGCAATACACTACCAAGTATTGCATATCCCATAAATAGGGCCTGAGATAACATTGGCACACAATGTTACCAGTACTACATACCACCTATATGATGTTAGCAGGCTGGTATTGGTAACATATCATGCAGTACAGTCTGGCTCTCGGCTCTCATGGGGAATGTAATATGTGGAAGCCATCAACATCCCCAGGATACAGATGCACAGACATAGATATACAGATACTGGTATACATATATATATATATATATATATATATATATATATATATATATACACACATATACATGTGACTACACATACACACACAGTTATATGTACAGTAAGATACATAAGTAGAAGGTGTACACAATATGGAACATCCACTATGCCTACAGTTAACCCCTGAACAACTGGACACTGTATGGGCCACCCATACAAATGACAATCATTGCCTATAACATATACTCACAGAGAGGTCATAGTTAAAACACCACCCACAGGTTTGCAGACATCGAAACCTTTAATCATGTACTATTACAGTTCTACATGCCATGCCATATAGCTGTTCAGACACTGACAACTAAATCAACAGAGTAATGCAACTGTGGACCAGTTACAGTAATATAGTAGTCTGGAAAGTTTCACAGCTGTTGCTGTCCAGGCCAAGCCATTCACATTGTACAATAGGAAAGACAAACTGGGCCACAGGATACCTAACAATCAACAGTATGTTATGCAAATGTGTAACTCAGCAGCCTCTATCTACACACTGTACAAACTCAGTAGATGGTAAAGGCATCATCTGACCACATGGCTTGTAACTGCTACATAACATGGCATAACTGACACCATCATGAACACACCGACAAACAGAACAGTTTGTATGGAAGGGGGCAGTAGTCCTGCATTAACCAGATCCATGTCAGTAATGTATATATAGGTGAAGTATATGGTACTTTACATCCATATAACTTAAGACAGCTCAGCTCTGATACCCCCACATTTTGTAGCAGCCTAGGTTATTTATGATACTGCCCCCCAGACTCAATAATATAGGGCCATATACCACTGTTACATATACTGGCCTCCTGAGTGGATAAGGGCACGCATGTATTGTGTAGGTGCTGCCCACACAAATTTGGCCCCAGCCCCACCGTATGTGTGAGGGATGCAATGGCAGTGGACTGATGGCAGCAATGGCAGTGTGTTATACTCACAGGGCACTATGGATCAACCACCAACATCATGACATATGTGCAAAGCTTGGTATGTAGGTGATGGACAGAGGTTGGAATACTGGCACACATGTGGACAACTGTTGCCATACACTAAGCAAGGTACTGGTGTGACATGATAGTCTGTAACATACCCTTAGTCTGGGGAACTGAGGTTAGAAACAGTCATGGATGTAGCCATGTACCGATAACACTCAACACACACACTGCCAGTGTAATATCTGACACCGGACCTGTATGGTGGACAGACAAGACATGATAGGCATAGCTCTGGCTGGCATGAGGATAGGCTCACAGTTGTGTGGTATGCAGACGGACTGCATTCCACAGTAAACTAGTATGTACACTCACACCCTGTAATACCAGCACTAAAAAAAGCATAACACAACTCTACTCGCAGTCTGTCTGTAGTCCCTGATCCTCCTACAACTATGTAGCTGCCCTGAGTGTGCTGGTCTCCTGTAAGAGGTATTGCTCCCTGCTGTTGGTAGCATTGCTACGCACACACAGGATGGATGTCCACACACAGGAAATGTAATGGGACCACGCACACATGATGTGGGGATTTATAGTAGGTGGTTGCCATGACAGTGTTAATTGGGAGTAGTACACATGTGTAATCATGTATATCTGGCTATCTGGATAAGTACATGTACATATATTCCCACCATATGTCCTGGACATGAAGTGTTGCCCAACCCCAGCCCATATGATCCCAATGCTGTAGTTGCAGGGAATGTCAGGTATGTATAGCAGGTATAATAGTAGACTATTGCTACTGTCAATGGGATTGTCTTCACAGACATGGTGTGTGTGGGAGGTCACATCTGCTTATAACATGTGTGCCATCGGCTACTGACAGACATCCTAAGGACATAATTGTACAGTACCACTGTTAGCACATAATGCCGCTGTGGAATGCAGCAGAGATATTGGCCAATATATGTGGAAAGTCTGACACACTCTGTACAGTCCAGAGGCACACACATAAGCACTTAGTGCTACACATATGTACCATGCCTGACAATATGGATGTAGACAGCCATGTAGATGGGCATAACACATAATAACTGGTATATGATGTCCACAATAGGTCATGCATTCACACACCCCTGCTTGGCCTGTAATGGTATGACCACTGGTACAGTGGTGCCATGGTCACATACTACCCAATAGATATTGACATAAATCTGCACTGCATCCGACTGCCCTGTCTGACATACATGACTGTTAAGGGAGGCCCGGAAGTGAGACATCTGGCTAGTATCTGCACATGACATCCCACTGGGTAAGTACACTCAGCTGCTAGGCATTTAACAATGCACTGTGCCGGCTGCAGGCAGACTTGCTCAACTCTGGCCTACTTCTCCTAAGGGGGAATGCACATGTACCTGCATATAAAGCAGGCTCAACAGGCATGTCACAGCACAGGTTAAGATACACCTGTGTGAAATTGCATATCCGCAAACAATGTGAGCACATCCACAGCCACATATGGTTAGCTAGCATGATATTACAGTATATGGACTATCTGTTCTACACCATCCTTATATGAGCCACTCACAGACTGACCCTACATATACTGGCCTGCTACACAGTTTGGTCTGATGGCTGTCTGTGGTATGGGACATGTGTGTGTGTGTGTATGGCCCTACAAACGTACTCCATTACAATACCATACAGTGGAGCAGCATGTAACATCTGATAGTAGAGAAACTAAAACAATGTCATCTACCACAGTCTGTACACAGGCTAAGGTACATATTAACAATACACACACTGTTGACATTCACCATAGGTACACAAACCTCAGTACTGTATGAACATCCACAGAATGTGCAGGTAATGTCATTAAATGTAACCCCTGCTGTACATAACATGTAGCAGTCGGATATATCAGTGGCTTGTTCTCAGATATGATGCCACAAATCATAGTGTACAGCACATATGCACCACTTCATGCACGACATATGCACAAAGGTTGACAGAGGTGTGGCTGGAAGTACATACACAGGGCCAATATTGACATGTTGCTGTGATAACTACATGCATTTTCTGTTGTTACAGGGTTTGTTGCAACATATGTCCTATGAGGAATATAACGTCAGTGACTATCATGTCTTTCTCCATCTACTGACTGCAATCCTCACACTACCTTCTGCAGTCCACAGCTAGATGCTCCGTGGGTGACACATGAAACCATGGACACAACACTGCCCAGGCTGCAGATGACCCTACAGATGGGGATTCCTCATAAACATGGAACTGACATGGCAGGTATTGAGACATGTGCAACAGCCATATCCACACAAACACTGTTAAACCAACATTACTCCAAATGCAGTATAGCAGCACTTACAGTCTGTAGTCAGGTCAGGCACATCCCCCTCCTGTTTGTTGCACTGTTTCCACAGTGTATGTTGTTAGAGGTAAATCCCAATCCATCTCAGATGCTGTTAGCCATACGACAGATCTAGTTCCTGCTCACAGTGGATGAAAAGGGCCAACACCACCATGATGTTTCTAGATACTGGAATGTGTTTCCATACAATTGGCTATGGGAATGTTACCACAGCGGTTTCACATGCAATCAGCTAGGGGAGTGCTGCAATTCATGCAGAGACCATCAGCTGATCATGAGCATCACTTACAATACACATGCTGCTGCCTAAGCAAAGCAGGTGTAGGTCTCCACATCCACCAGAGAGGGGATGGGGGGCACAGACAGAGGCAAATGCATGTCATTGAGGGGTTGGAGGGTAAAACTGAAGCATTTTTGTATCATACACCTACCAGCACAGGGTGTCAAACCCCTAACAACTATGTAGTGCTAGCACAGTTCAATGCAGTTATTGGATGTGCCACATGGGTTACCTGTTGTGGAGCACTCGGAACATGCATGTGATGGTGAGTGACATCTGCAACAGGGATACAGTAGCTGTACGGTAGGTGACATACATGTGCCTGTCAGCATGAACAGGTGCCAGTGTCAACACAGACACACTCTCACAAGGACACACACACATTGACACCCGTGGCAGTGCCAGGTGTACAATTCATTGGTAGTGGGATTCCCATATCACATCACTGTGCAGGTATCCCATGCACCACACAGGTCATACAGGGGCTGTATGGGTAAAGGGTAAGGGGAGGTGTCTGACATCAGACAGCATGCTGCAGTATGCCCATGGGGTTTGTAGGGAGTGTGGATGTGAACATACGCAGCATGCAACAACCAAACAAACACACAGGGTTCCAGTACTGACATGCATGTGCACATATCTGTATGGGTGTGTGGTGTTCGACTGTGCCAGATGGTTGTCCAAGTCTAGGCGATGGGTGTACCTTGGCATCAGGTCACATGATGATGGTCTGCCTTGTGGCTCAGGGATGTAGTGTCTGCATTTGCCCACACAAGTGGGTATTGTATCCCTCATCTGGTCACCTGGGTGACTATTGTGTGTGGCACATGCTGTGCACCACTTGCCATGTATGTGTGCCTTAGTCCATGACATGGACAGTGTCTGGGATGTGCACACCTCTCAAATGCATGTACAGTGACATGTGGAACTGTACCTGGGGTGCCTGGCCCATGTTGTGAACACAGATTATCAGCAGATGTGCCAGTCGTGCCCACCTGTGGTGGGAACTGGTAGTGGCCAGCAGCTTTACCCTGCACCTGCAATGAGAGCATGCTATCAGCATTCCCTGGTGTCAGTGGCATCTGTCCATACAGGGCATGTTCTCAGGCATGGTATGTCTGTTGTGGGTCACATGTGATGGCACCACAGGTGGTGCAGGTGTCCATTGGGGAACATGGGGGAGGTATACTGTCTGCACGTACGTGCATATTGGACTGATAGACAGGGTAACATGCCCTCTATGGCCCACTGCTATCACTCCATAGTTACTATCAATGGTCAATATGCAGTGTACTACCCACATATTGGTTGTTACCTAGGCATATGTGTGTGTGTATGACACATGGGTTGAGAGTGTGCTCTGGGTAATACTGGGGTTGCTAACTGTGATTGCCTGGCCTTGATGTCACATGTATGGGTATGGCTTTGCACCCCAGCCTCTCAGCCATATAACATCTGTTATCCCTGTATGGTGGACATTGTGATATATAGTATGGCCACCATATAAGAAATTTGCAAAACCCACTCCACATTGGCCACAGGTATCACACAGTCACAACCACCTCTACACAGTAATCTTTCCCCAAAAGTGCATTTCACAATGACTGACATCAGCAGGATTGCCAAAGTAGGGCATTTGAAATTGATTGTGAGAGACTAACCTAAAATGCACTGCACCCTACACAGACAGTGACACACACAATACATCCAAAACTGCCATGGGTGGGGATAGAACAATACCATGGTTGTAATTCAAACTACAGCAATGCGCAGTTGCAGGATGTGCTATGGAGATTACTGGACTACAATTTTCCCAGAGGTGTATTTCTACATGCATGACATCAGCAGCCTTGACAAAGTTGGGTAAGTGAATCATAGGGGGTGTGAGTACCCTAAAAAGCATTGCTCTCTACACAGTTTTATAGCTGTCCGCAGTTACAGAACATGCTATAGAGATTACTGGGCTGCAATTGTCCCAGAGGTGTATTTCTAGGTACATGACATCAACGGCCTTGCCAAAGGAGGGTATTTGAATTGTAAGGGGTGTGAGTACCCTAAAAAGCATTGCTTTCTATACAGTCAGACATGCACACAAACGCATTGTTTGCAGGTCTGAGGTTAGAACTCCCACCTAACTCTTTTATCACACTATGGCTGTATGCAGTTACAGGATGTGCTACAGAGATTACTGGGCTACAATCATCCCAGAGATGTATTTCTAGGTGTGTCACATCAGGAGCCTTGCCAAAGGTGGGTATTTGAATTGTAAAGGGTGTGAATAGCCTAAAAGGCAAAGCTCTCTACACAGTCAGTGACAGACAGACATGCACACATACAGATTCACACACGCACAGTTGCCATGTCTGGGGTTTGACCACCTACCTAACTACTTTATCACACTACAACGGTATGCAGTTACAACACATGCTACGGAGATTACTGGGCTACAGCCTTCCCAGGGGAGTATTTCTAGGTGGGTGACATCAACAGCCTTGCCAAAAGTGGGTATATGAATTGTAAGGGGTGTGAGTAGCCTAAAAGGCATTGCTCTCTGTACAGTCAGAGACAGACAGACACGCACACAAACACTGACACACACTCACACACACAGTTCCCAGGTCTGGGGTTAGAACACCTACCTAACTAGCTTATCACACTACAGCAGTATGCAGTTATGGGAACGCACCATGGAGATTACCGGACTACAACTCTCCCAAAGGTGTATTTCACATTTTATGACCTTAGCAGGCTTGTCAGGATAGCGCTATGGGGTGGGCGGTGTGTGCATGGCCCATAACCCATTCATGTAAGGGTGACATGCCACATGCGGCCACACATGGGGTCATATGTCACAGGTAAGTGTATACAGCTACTAGATGACTACGTCCTTGTACAGTCATGTTGTACAGCTGGCACAGGGACCACATAGTCTGTGGTGCTGACAGGTACTGGTTGCTAGTATCTGCAGTGAGTGACATCTGCACCTAATATGTTTGGGGCCCTTTGGCTGTGTGCTGGGTGGGACAGACCTGGATGGCTCCTTGTCATGGTCACTCTCTTCCATACATCTATATCCATCTACCTTTCGCTTATTATAGTGTATTGTCCTTACATATATGTCTGTATTCATATCCACTGTGTGTGTAAGGCATGAGTGGTGCATACTGCCTTGTGTCTGCACTAACAATTGCAACTGCCGGATGTGTCTGGTCCACTGGTGTTTGCATACATGGCCTTCATGTGTTTGTGTGTGAGCATGCCCAGTATGACCTTTCAGTATGGTGATGACTGACATTGCCTTCATTTCTCTAAGTGTGTGAGCATGCCCAGTACGGCTGTCTGTTTTGCATGTGTGGATCATGTCTGGTGGTTTGTGCTGCACTGATGACCTTTGTGTTTTACACCGACAGGTAGCATGTTATGTCTGCAGGGTACCCATCGATCATTTGGCATTGACTGTTGCAACATGTCTACATAGCGGGAGGAACACCTGATTTTTTCTATGTTTCTACACAGGATTTGGGGGGGGGTATGCACCTGACTTTTAATATATTTCCATGTAGGGTGGTGGGGCACACTTGACACTTGTACACATTTGCTAGGACTGTACTGGTATGTCATGTACTCCATTTCAGTCAGTAGTCTTACCTATCGTGCTGGCTAAGCCTTACCAGTGTACTACCATTCTTATCTTTTGATTACTTACACATTAGTTTCTGACTTCCTAGCCATCACAACTGACTTCCCACTACCTGGCCTGCTGTAGTCAGTCTGTGTAGGCCTGGGGGGGGGGTGGTTACCCATAGCCCTCATTCAGAGGCCATAGTACAGCATTTGTTTGTGTTTGTCTACACCTGTCCTGCTGGCTGTGACTGTTGGTTATGTGATCCCCATCCTGACTAGCATGTGTGAGTCCCTTATCTTGTGGGTGTCCCAGTATTTATGGTGGTGCTGCAGGGCTGCCTATGTCGGATGCACATAGTACACTCCCTACGCATAGTTAGGCACAGGTAGTGTAATGTTTGGCATCCCTTTTACTGTATGTGAGAGTCAGAGAGAGGTGCTATTCCCTGGGTCCCTCCCATGTCAGAGTATGTGCTATGCATTGCCTCTTTGCCAGGGCCAGGGCATACTGGGCATGCCTCCTTCTGCCTACTGGGGCAGGCTCAGGTTGTTCCTCCTCTGAGTCACTCTGTGTCTGTGCAGGCCTTGACGCTGGTGGGGGGCTGTGTGGCCCTGCCCCATGCTGTTCCTGCTGCAGCTGTTTCCACAGGATCATATTGTGCAGCATGGCACATACAAGGAAGATTTGGGTACATGTAGTTGGTGAGTACTGCAAGGCTCCACTGGATGTGTCCAGGCACCAGAACTGTGACGTGAGCATCCCGAACACACACTCTATTATGATTCTTGTTTGTGCATGTGCCTTATTATGGAGTTCTTGTTCGGGTGTGTGTGCGTTTCTGATGGGTGTCATCAGCCACGGCTCCAGTGCGTATCCAGCATCCCCCACTAGGTGACTGTGTGGGGTGTCCCCATTGGCAAATTTCAGGTACAGCTGCATCAGATGGCAGATGTGGTATCCACTGGGATGGGTTCCCCTCTGTTAGTTCTGTGTGTGAGGCATGGCCAGCACAGCTCAACAATTTGCTGTAGGATGTCCCTGTCCACACTATAGCATTCCACTATCTCCTGCTCATGTAGCCCTTGGTAAGTTACCCTGGGTCTGTACACTCTTCTCCGTCTCCTCACTGTGGGTTGGTCGGCAGCATTCACATCCTCACCATCCTCAGCCTTCTCCACAAGTTGTATGATAGCTATTGCAGCCCCTAACATTTTGCTGTTGTGAGTGTTAAAAGCCCCCTGCTTGTTTACACCGGTGGTGTGGGGTGTGGAAAAAAACAGAGGGGTAGGTGTTTGCATAGTTTATAGTAGTGTTCTGGGCTGGGCTGGTCTGCTGCCTGTGTAATTGGCTGGTTCTGGTACATTTCAACTGGCAGCGAACCTAGTACCCCTTGATTGCCTTCCTACTGCTGTTTTCCCTTCCCATCACCCTTCTGTTTCAGCCCAGGTGCACGCCGCACAATTGGTGTACTCCAATGTGTACACTGCTGCTATTTTCTGGTTTCACTTCCTTTATCTTCCTGTAGATCCCAGTGCACGGCGCTCACACGCGCTTACACTTTGTCATAAGTGCTAGGCAGGTTTAGACACACCCCCTAGCATCGCTGTGCTAAGCTGGGAGCAACCCCGAGCCACAGGGCTCTAATACACTTACAGTATGCCTGACACACCCACCCATGATGTCACCTACCTCCTAGTCTTGTACTCGCCTATTCATACTGTTACACTTTTGGGACCTGCCTCACATGCTGGTGGAAACTGGGGTTCACTGTCCTTGCCCTCATTTGCATAGCATTGAATGCTAATGCATAGTTACATGTGTCACATTGTGCCTCCCCCCTTAGGAACCACTATTCACTGGCCGGGTTGTCTTTTACCTACCACAGACTTGCATGGCAGAATACTGATTTTAGTTGCAATGCTTGCTTTAGGTTTATTTTCTTATTTTCCCACTGATCCCATTTGCACACTGCTGCCCTATGCTTAACCAGCCGTGTTCGGTGGTAATAAAGTAAAAGTTGTATTTTGGATGTTTTGCATTGTTTGCAATGCCAATGGCCTTATACATGGCCATTAGCATGCTTTCTCAATGATATGCCACCTTAATTTGGAGCTGTCATATCCCCGTTTTGGATTTTGCAGAACTTTACATAGTTACTAACCGAGTACATTTCTGCATATTACACTAGTCCTGCATGCCCTGATTACAGCTTCCTGGATAGCAGATTTACCTCATTTGCATGGTTTTCACTGGCAAATGGGGTAATTTGCATACAGGGGCTGGGAATGTGCAGCAGTAGTGCCAGAGCGCTCGCACACGTCAAACGAGCACATTTGTGGATCGCTCGGCCACCATATTGCCAAAATTACCTCTTACACTAAGCATGCACGCTGTGCAAGCTTTTGCGAATCCGGGGAAGGTATTATCAATCTTAATCCCAATATCTTTAATAACCTTTACTGTCTTATTTATTACATTATCCAGAGCACAAGAATAATTAGGATTACCCACTTCAAAATGCATAAGACGTGTCTTCCTTAAGTTAAACTTCATTTCGTTTGATTTTGATTTTGTCATCCATAACATTGATGCAGGGACAGGCTAATATGGTTCTGATGCACACAGTGACTGTAATAGTGTGCTGCAATGTACTTCAGTGTAAGATGTTGTCAGAGGTAATGTGTAATGCATACATGTTAGGTAGTATAGCCATGCAGCTATGATGACTTTCACACACCTTGTGCATATGATGATACCCATGGTACATCCCTACCATCCATAACATCAATGCAGGGACAGGCTAATATGGTTTGGATGCACATGGTGACTGTAACAGAGTGCTGTAATGTAATGCAGTGTAAGATGTTGTCAGTGGTAATGTGTAATGCATACATGTCAGGTAGTGTAGCCATGCAGCTATGATGCATCTCAGCTGTTTGTAACACTGATTGGTATCTCCATACTGTTATCCATTTGTGCTATAGGAGTACATGTGTCAGCAGGAGGTTGGTCTGCAGTCATATTCCATAAGGGTATGTCACTGTGGTGATGCCATGGCCATGACATATCTGGTGTACAGTTGCACTCATGTCACAGATATGTATAACAGTTATTGCCCATGCAACATTGACTGGTGGCCTGCTGGTACAGGTATAATCTGCACCCTTATGTAAACCCATCCACATACACACACATCCTTACTTGGCGACACTGTGTCTAGACCCCTACCCAGGTATGTAGTGCTACTGAACTGTGTGGCTGTCATTGCACACACAACACCATCTGTAGGGTGAGGTGTGTACCAGGTCACATGTTACATGCCGAACATCCACAGACACGTACAATATGGTAATGGGGGATGTAATGTTTGTATATGGAGAATACATAGTGTGTCATACCATCATATACACATTGACTGACACATAACAGGAAGATGCACATCTTAGAGACCTGGGTGGATTGTTGCTAACTAACTAGTCTGTGTGTCCAATGTATTACAGGTAGGCTGCACACAGCTGTATCCTCTTATCTGTTACCTGTATGGGTGATGGTGACAGTGGCCACCAGAGAGTGGTATGTGGGCCATATACCAGGAGTACCATGGTGTAAAGACAGTGTAGACAGCACCCACATCCTCCATTGGATATTGTACACACTAGAACCCATCTTGATACTCTGACAAACCCACTATCACACATTGCCTATGACGCCAAAACAACCCATTGCATATCATAACAGTGGTACCACAGGGATATGCATGTAATGCATATGCCACAGGCATAGTAAGGTGTTGCATTGCGTTGCCACACCTATGGGTGACAACAACAATATCTGTACTACAGTATGGCAATGTGCATTGGAATAGGAGTATGTGACCTCGGAATGGTGTACCCTACAGATATGAAGGCATGCACACATACACACACGTGGCAGACCTCAATGGGATTCCCATGACTACCAACCCATTTGTTCAACACTGTTGTGCTGGTACTGCAAGGCACATGTAGCTGTTAGGGAGAGGAGTGTAACAGGCTACATGTCATGTCCAATACAGCAGCGGCCACATCTGACTATGGCAATGGGAGTGGTGGTGGTTGTGAAGGCAGTCATGAACTTTCCAACTACAGGTGTACTAACACACAAACAATGTTATACTCAGTAATGCACATGTACATGTGTCAATACTGTGGTGCATTGCTGCAGGTGGTCATAGCTGTGTACCTGGCTGTTTTCCATGGAGGGACTGGATGTGTAGGGGGTGTGTGTATATTGATATCATGCCACCTGCCATGTGCTAGCAGGCAATCTATCAACAGACACCATGTTAGTGACTGGCAGGGTGACAGTGACATGCATCAGCCAATCCTCTGGGTGCCTTCTACACATGGCCACTGAGGTGGTCCAGTTGACATGTATGCAACATGTCGTAAAACACATGGTTAATGTCTGTGATGGAGACCTGTACCTAAGCATTTTCAGTTGGCTGTGGTAGTGTAGTGTAGGTACTGGTGGCATGTGGCCCATACAGGGTGATGTCCCCTATATGTGACAGGTAGTACACAGCTGGCCACACATGTTAGTGTCTATCAAGCTTAGGTTGTCTGTACGTGTCCCAGCTGGAGGCCTGCCATCTGCACATCTGTAGAAGGACTGATAGACACCAGTTTGCCGAGTAGCTATGCAGTAGGATGAATATGTCAACAGATGGATGTTTAACAACAATGAGTATTCCATTACTACATGTTGTAAGCCCTCACTAACATGCACTGTACCAATGGTACTCCACAGTTACATTCCACATGTCTGAGTATCATCCAGTAGGGCACATATATGGTAACACAGTCCACACACTAGGTACATGACAGTGAGCTCTCAGAGTGCAGCTATGCCCACAGGTGTGCTTGTTGTCAGTAGTAATGTTAGCACTGCACCCTTCCCTGGAACAGCAGTCGACAGCAGTACTGCCATGTTACACTGCATGCCTATGTGACAGCATGTACCCTGGGTTGCTATCCCTGCATATCACACATTTACATGGATAACAGTGCTTTGCAGGCCTCATATACTTGTGTGTCCCAGACATGACACTCAATACGTTTTGCTACAGTAATGAGAGCACACAGACACATGTGCTGTACATGGCAGTACATACACATATTAAAGATGTCATTTCCCAGGGTTTGACATAGCCTCTGTGTAGACAGTATGCCACAGAGTATAGCTGGAGGATGTCTAGATGCTCAGCACAGGTCATCTGTTTGATGCCTGTGATTCATATAGTGAGGTATTTCCACTGCCTTCCCAGCTGTTGCAGCTGTCCTGCAATGTACATACCAAATGGGGCATTGTACTGTATACAGGGTGTAATGAGGGATGAGTACAGTGGGACAAGTACCCCATTTTCTCTGGATGTAAAGCCTTCGGTAATGAGGTGTGCCACATAGGAGGATTTCCTTAGTGTCGTGGCTATGTGGTTAATGAAGGTGAGACTACTGTCCACCTGTGTCCCTCTGTCTGTCAGCACATTGTCGAGGATTATTGTACTGACACCGATGTGGTACTTCATGGGTACACAGTATGTCCAAAGGGGATAACTATGCATTACATGCCATTAAGCTTGAGCCCATGGCTCTGGCACCAAGCATCTGTGTCTGTAAAGCCATGTTGTAGAATATCCACATCATTTGGGGATCCAATAATGGCTCCCAGTTTGCAGCCATCTGTGAACTTTGTCAGCCAGAGTTCCTTAGTGTAGGCCTGTACTTCAGGGAAGTAGATGGCAAACAAGAGGTGTGCTAGGACCGACCATGATGTACTCAAATTAGTGAATTGTCTGGAGCAGGGATCGGACATGGCTATGTTTACAGTCTGGGTTCCATTGGTAAGTCATTTGGCAACCCAGCAAGGGACACAGGTGTTTATGGCCAGCTCTGCATGTTTAACTATGTCTCTAGAGTGGGCAATGTTGTCAAAGGCCTTGGCAAAGTCCAGATAGGCTGTGTGCACCACCTTACCCTCCTCCACAGCTGAGGGGACTGAATCAAAGTAGTCAAACAGGGTCAGGAGACAAGATCGGCCCTGCATGAGCGCAACCAGGGTGGGGTCCAGTGTTTACTGGTTGCCAATGTCTTTGTTAATGAGTTGCATGATAATGCATTCCATGCCCTTGCAGATCAGACTCGTCAGACTGATGGGACAGTAGTTCCTGGGATCCAAGGTGGGTTCCCCTTTTTGGAGTGTGATAACTGTTGCTGTGTGCCACTCAGTGGGATAGACACCTGAGGTAAGGCTATGATGACACATGGCACTTAGGTGAGATGCAGGGTTATTTAGTAGTTCATGTACTACACAACATGTCATCTGGTCCAAAGGCTGCTGTATTCCTAGCAGTGGAGTCGGTGGATTCCACCTGTGTGGCCATGATTACTGGCATTTTGCAACCTTTTGTTACTGAGATGTGCCCTTTAGGGGGTGAGGGAGGCTGAATGTTGTTCAAAATCGGTCTGCCCGGATATTGGAACACTCCTTTGAATCAGTATATTTAATGCCAATCTGTTGTAGCACAGAGCAATTCTGAGCATTGTGGTATAGATCCTGGACATAACTATAGAATGCCTTGTGGCTGTCTTTGGAATCTATGGCAATGCTATTTATGTAACAAGCTGTGGCGGTTTTCAAGGCATAGCAGATTCTTACTGAGGCTGGTAAGGGAGCAGTTTCTGTTTTGGGATTATCCTGTTAACTGCAACAGTGTCTTCCTTCTGTTGTGTAGACTGTTCATGGCAGTGGAGCACAAGACTGTCTTCCTTGTTTGGAGGACAGTGTTTTGGGTCTATGTGGGATGGCGCAATGCATGCACGAGTGGGTGTGTCACACAGTGCCTTAGTGTAGGAATCACCAGTTGCACGTTCAGCTCCCATCTCCATGGGTGTCATGAGGTTTGTCACATCTGGCTTGAGTAGCATGGCATAGGATTTGCAGAGGGTATTCATGGAGGATCCTTACTGGCGGGTGGGGGTGGGATGTGGATGTCAATGGTGATTACCTAATGGTCAGACATGACCTATGTTGGGTGGCCACTGGTGTAGGGAATCTGACACCCATGTTGGGAATGACCAGGTCTATGATATTGGAGACCCTGGTTGGACAATGGACTAGTTGATCCAGGGGGTTGTATGTGTTCCCAGAACCATTGGTAAAGGGTGGTGGTACACAAGGTGATTTCCCAGTTAATGGCAGAGTATTTGGAATCACCCAGTATTATGGTGTTTGATTGTATCTTAATATTGTCCAGTATGTTTATAATGGTGCAGTGAGAACATTGGCCCATGGAGGGGGATCAGTAGGCAGCTACAGTTTGGATTCCAGTCTTACATAGTGTCAGTTGCATTTGGTGATTCCCAGATGCATTGTGTTTGACACTAGGCTGGAGGTGTGAATGACCTTGGTGAATATGGACACTCCTCCACCTGTAGTGTTGTGGTCTTGGTTTGTTGCCCACCATGTGTGATAAGGGTTGTAGCCAGATATTACAGGTGTGCTCTCTGGAGCATTGCACTAGGTCCCAGGTACTGCACAGATATCGATGTTCCCCATTTGAATGTGTGGCTCAGGAGAGTGCCTGTTTAGGTTTAGACATCTAACACTGAGTCGCATTACCGGCAGTTTTGCATGCTTGCATCTGTGGAGGATTTGCCCTTTGAACCTTGCCTAGATAAGGCACTATGGGGTTGCCAGGAGGTATAGCTACTAACCTGAATCCCAGGGGCAACACGTGTAATGCCTTTGCCAGAGCATCGTGGTTTGTACATCATGTCGCCCCAGGCAGACAGATAACGGATCCCCTTTGAATAACAGCAGATGCATAGCTGCTTGCTGAAGTCAGTGCTGTGTGTAGGTATATGTGTGGTATTTATATGTATATATGTACATATATACACCCATATATGTATGAAGATATGTATATGGCCATATATGTATGTGGATATGTATATGTGTATATATCTACATAGCTATGTGGATATATGTGCACACATATCAGTTTACCACATGTTCAGAACATGGAGTAGAGTCCGACCTCACAATAGTCCCAACACCGTAGTGCAAGGGGATATCATGGATGTATTGTGGGTATATATGTAGGCTGTTGCCACTGTCATAGTGGTGTCCTAATAGACATGTTGGGTATGGGAGGTCACATCTTCTGTAGACATGTGCACCATTGCCTATGGACAGACATCCTAGGGCAGCATAGTACAGACCCACTGTTAGCACAGTAATGATGCTGTGGACTACAGCAGGGATATGACCACTATATGTGGACAATGTGGCACTCTGTGGTCAGTCCAGAATTGTACACATGTCTCCTTCATGCGGGACATGTGGACCGTGCCTCCCAATGTGGATGCCACTAGCCATGTACATGGGTATATCACAATGCTGGGGTACACATGCCCACACAGTGTATGCACGCACACACACCAGTATGTCCAGGCACATACTACCTGGTACTGCTGAGTTCACTTGGCCACATACTACCCAGTAGAGATCTGTACAGCATACCACAGCCTTGTCAGTAATACACAACAGTTATGCTGGCCTGGCAGCAGTATGTCCTGCAAATAACTGGACATAACAGCACACTAGGTATTTACAGTAGGTTGCTAGGCATGTCACAAAGCAGTGGGAAAACTACAGGCAGACTGCCACAACTCCAGACTACATATTGTATAGGGGGATACACATGTACCTGTGATTATAGCAGGCTCAACACACAGGTCACAGCACAGCATAGCAGACATCTGTGAGTAAATGCATACCCACATCTAATGGCAATGCAGCCACAGCCACATATGATAGACAAGGTTACCACTGGTGTGGCATGTAACATCAGAACGAAATGGATGGAGAACAATGGCGTCTACCACAGTCTGTACAGAGCCCATGTGTCATAAGTGCAACACACATACAGTCGTCAGTCATCCTAACCCAGGGGTCTGCAACCTGTGGATCTGGAGCCACAGGTGTCTCTTCAGCCCTGCAGTAGTGGGTCCTTGTACCTGTGAGGATTAATGGACACACTACCGCACAACACACACACACACACACACACACACACACACACACACACACACACACACACACACACACACACACACAGAGCCATCCCAACACAGGAACACAGGTATGGAAATATGTTAGGTATTGTTGTTATAAATGTGGTTATATTATATGTAGTATTGCTATATATGGGATGGTATATGCTCTGCTATCTTCATTGTATGGGTCAGATAGTTGTTGTGCCCCCACCCCGGTGGCATTACTTTGGTGTGTGAGGGGTCAGGAATGGCTATTTGGATAGTGAAGGCCGCAGACTCCTGCCATGCATACACTGACCATAGTACTGTACAAACTTATACATAATGTGCTGGTAATGTCCTCGGACACAGCCCGTACTACACACAACATGTCCAGCAGTCCGTTATCTGATTGGTTGGTTATCAGGTATGCTGTCAATAACTAATGGTGCACAGTCCATATGCACCATATATATGTGGGCTTTATTTGCACAACACATGTGTGCACCTCTGCAGTCTCAAGGTCAGTGTATGCAAAAGTGTGCTGTGCCCCTGTAAGGCAGTGTATTGGGGGTATGCACCACAAGTATCCCAGGGTGTTACAACATGTGAGGACCACCAGTAGTAAGCTGCCCTACAGTATGCGGATGTACATTACAATACATTTCACCTTGTGAACACTGCTGGCCTACTGCTGACTGCCATCAGTGTGATTGTGATGATTACAGTTATGCATTGTTATGTGTCAGATACCACCCATAGTGTCAAACCAGGCCTTTTCACCCTAGGGATTGCATGCAGAGTGTATTTAGATGCCACTGGGCTATACACCTGCATGACATACTGTAGATAGTTTGTTATGCTGTGGCCACATCAGTCTTTTCTGTTGGATTATCTGAAGGCCTTTACATAGACACCAACAGATGTTATGCTTTCGGACTACTGTCCTAAAAGATATGTTTGAGTGTTGCATTACTTTGTTTGTATGTATGTCAGAGCATAATCAGCTAAATGACATGGAATATACAACTGTAATAGTACATAACTGAACCTTTCCTATGTATAACAACCTGTCTGTTGTGCTACATCCATTGACATCTCTGTGGGTATATGTGTCGAGCAACACTTGTCTGTGGTATGGGTGACTCATACAATGTCCATCAGATGAGAATGCAACTGTAGGGATACTGGCAGTTCAGTATGGTGTGCACCCTCTTATTTATCTTCCTAGACATACCTCTGAGTGTGTCTGTGGAGTCACATATATATCTATACATATATATATATATATATATATATATATATATATATATATATATATATATATATATATATATATATATATATATATATATATCTGCATATGACTATCTGCATACATGTGTCTGAGTATAGGTACCAAAGGACCGTTCATTGCTTACATATTGTATATTCACTATGTTAGACAGACCGTACAGCATAATATGTTACCAATACCCAGGTGACATAATACAGGTGGGATGGCTTACTGTTAACAACTTGTGCCCATGTATTGTCAGGTCCTGGTTATGGCATTTGCAACAGTAAGTAATGTATTGTGGGGGGGAATGTCACCACATGTGAGACATATGTTGTCTGAGCCCCTTCACCCCCATTAACGGTGCCTGTGTTCATATATGTCTTTGTCATGTTCTCTATGATATCTACTGATATATATCTGCATACACACACACACACACACACACACACACACATATATATGTATATATATATATATATATATATATATATATATATATATATATATATATATATATATATATATCTATACATACATACATACATATATATATATATATATATATATATATATGTATATTTTGTTGTATATATATATATATATATATATATATATATATATATATATATGTATATTTTGCTGTATATATATATATATATATATATATATATACATATATATATATATATATATATATATATAGACAGATTTGTGTTGATATATATATATATATATATATATATATATATATATATATATATATATATATATATATAGATATATATATATATATATATATATATATATATATGTACACACACACATACATCTAGATGTTAAAGTACACTTACTGTACTGTTGAATGATTGTGCTGGATAACATGTTTCTGGAGGCATCAGCTGTACATATATCTGTCATGGCTTAGTTGTAGTTCACATTGTCTATGGTGTGTTGGGTCCTGGGTTTGAGTCTTGCAGACACCGTTTACTGTGTTGCTGGACAGAACATGGACCTTCCGGTTACAGTGTCATATACTCATTTGGCTTCTATATTGCTTAACCTGTGTAGCTTACCCCCATGCAAACCGCTCAAAAGTACCTTCAAGACTGTATCCAACGGGCCGGGTTCTGCCCAACTACAAAATACACAGCACCTGCAGGGCTCGAACCCAGAACACTCCATACCATAGACAAGGTGATGTACCACTAAGCCATGCCAGTTACGCATACATCTGATGATTTCAGAAACATATCATCCAGTCCAGTCATGCAACGGTACAGGGAATGTATACCAATATCTAGAAGTATGTCTGTGTACATATATACGTATCTACACAGATACAACATATATATATATATATATATATATATATATATATATATATATATATCTCAATATATATGAGCATATATACATGCAAATGCCTAAATCAACACATATATGTGTGTACACCTATATGTCTACATATACACAGCAAGTTACATATGTGTACACAGATATATATCTATTTAGATATATACAGACATAGTTATATATATATCTTAGCATATATATATATATATATATATATATATATATATATATATATATATATATATATATATATACAGGCATATTTGGCCATGCATCTGTAGATAGCAATGGCAGATTAACAAACGACACGTATGTCCTCATGCACCGTTAATGGGGTTGAGAGACCCCACACACTGTACGTCTGAACAATTAGGCGTCCCCCCCGAGCCAAACACATCTGCCCTGCAATACACTACCAAGTATTGCATATCCCATAAACAGGGCCTGAGATAACATGGGCACACAATGTTACCAGTACTACATACCACCTATATGATGTTAGCAGGCTGGTATTGGTAACATATCATGCAGTACAGTCTGGCTCTCGGCTCTCATGGGGAATACAATATGTGGAAGCCATCAACATCCCCAGGATACAGATGCACAGACATAGATATGAAGATACTGGTTTACATATTTATATATATATATATATATATATATATATATATATATATATATATATACACACATATACATGTGACTACACATACACACACAGTTATATGTACAGTAAGATACATAAGTAGAACGTGTACACAATATGGAACATCCACTATGCCTACAGTTAACCCCTGAACAACTGGACACTGTATGGGCCACCCATACAAATGACAATCATTGCCTATAACATATACTCACAGAGAGGTCACAGTTAAAACACCACCCACAGGTTTGCAGACATCGAAACCTTTAATCGTGTACTATTACAGTTCTACATGCCATGCCATATAGCTGTTCAGACACTGACAACTAAATCAACAGAGTAATGCAACTGTGGACCAGTTACAGTAATATAGTAGTCTGGAAAGTTTCACAGCTGTTGCTGTCCAGGCCAAGCCATTCACATTGTACAATAGGAAAGACAAACTGGGCCACAGGATACCTAACAATCAACAGTATGTTATGCAAGTGTGCAACTCAGCAGCCTCTATCTACACACTGTACAAACTCAGTAGGTGGTAAAGGCATCATCTGACCACATGACTTGTAACTGCTACATAATATGGCATAACTGACACCATCATGAACACACCGACAAACAGAACAGTTTGTATGGCAGGGGGCAGTAGTCCTGCATTAACCAGATCCATGTCAGTAATGTATATATAGGTGAAGTATATGGTACTGTATATCCAGATAACTTCAGACAGCTCAGCTCTGATACCCCCACATTTTGTAGCAGCCTAGGTTATTTATGATACTGCCCCCCAGACTCAATAATATAGGGCCATATACCACTGTTACATACACTGGCCTCCTGAGTGGATAAGGGCACGCATGTATTGTGTAGGTGATGCCCACACATATTTGGCCCCAGCCCCACCGTATGTGTGAGGGATGCAATGGCAGTGGACTGATGGCAGCAATGGCAGTGTGTTAAACTCACAGGGCACTATGGATCAACCACCAACATCATGACATATGTGCAAAGCTTGGTATGTAGGTGATGGACAGAGGTTGGAATACTGGCACATATGTGGACAACTGTTGCCATACACTAAGCAAGGTACTGGTGTGACATGATAGTCTGTAACATACCCTTAGTCTGGGAAACTGAGGTAAGAAACAGTCATGGATGTAGCCATGTACCGATAACACTCAACACACACACTGCCAGTGTAATATCTGACACCGGACCTGTATGGTGGACAGACAAGACATGATAGACATAGCTCTGGCTGGCATGAGGATAGGCTCACAGTTGTGTGGTATGCAGACGGACTGCATTCCACAGTAAACTAGTATGTACACTCACACCCTGTAATACCAGCACTAAAAAAAGCATAACAACTCTACTCGCAGTCTGTCTGTAGTTCCTGATCCTCCTACAACTATGTGGCTGCCCTGAGTGTGCTGGTCTCCTGTAAGAGGTATTGCTCCCTGCTGTTGGTAGCATTGCTATGCACACACAGGATGGATGTCCACACACAGGAAATGTAATGGGACCACGCACACATGATGTGGGGATTTATAGTAGGTGGTTGCCATGACAGTGTTAATTGGGAGTAGTACACATGTGTAATCATGTATATCTGGCTATCTGGATAAGTATATGTACATATATTCCCACCATATGTCCTGGACATGAAGTGTTGCCCAACCCCAGCCCATATGATCCCAATGCTGTAGTTGCAGGGAATGTCAGGTATGTATAGCAGGTATAATAGTAGACTATTGCTCCTGTCAATGGGATTGTCTTCACAGACATGGTGTGTGTGGGAGATCACATCTGCTTATAACATGTGTGCCATTGGCTACTGACAGACATCCTAAGGACATAATTGTACAGTACCACTGTTAGCACATAATGCCGCTGTGGAATGCAGCAGAGATATTGGCCAATATATGTGGAAAGTCTGACACACTCTGTACAGTCCAGAGGCACACACATGAGCACTTAGTGCTACACATATGTACCATGCCTGACAATATGGATGTAGACAGCCATGTAGATGGGCATAACACATAATAACTGGAATATGATGTCCACAATAGGTCATGCATTCACACACCCCTGCTTGGCCTGTAATGGTATGACCACTGGTACAGGGGTGCCATGGTCACTTACTACCCAATAGATATTGACATAAATCTGCACTGCATCCGATTGCCCTGTCTGACATACATGACTGTTAAGGGAAGCCCGGAAGTGGGACATCTGACTAGTATCTGCACATGACATCCCACTGGGTAAGTACACTCAGTTGCTAGGCATTTAACAATGCACTGTGCCGGCTGCAGGCAGACTTGCTCAACTCTGGCCTACTTCTCCTAAGGGGGAATGCACATGTACCTGCATATAAAGCAGGCTCAACAGGCATGTCACAGCACAGGTTAAGATACACCTGTGTGAAATTGCATATCCACAACCAATGTGAGCACATCCACAGCCACATATGGTTAGCTAGCATGATATTACAGTATATGGACTATCTGTTCTACACCATCCTTATATGTGCCACTCACAGACTGACCCTACATATACTGGCCTGCTACACAGTTTGGTCTGATGGCTGTCTGTGGTATGGGACATGTGTGTGTGTGTATGGCCCTACAAACGTACTCCATTACAATACCATACAGTGGAGCAGCATGTAACATCTGATAGTAGAGAAACTAAAACAATGTCATCTACCACAGTCTGTACACAGGCTAAGGTACATATTAACAATACACACACTGTTGACATTCACCATAGGTATACAAACCTCAGTACTGTATGAACATGCACAGAAAGTGCAGGTAATGTCATGAAATGTAACCCCTGCTGTACATAACATGTAGCAGTCGGATATATCAGTGGCTTGTTCTCAGATATGATGCCACAAATCATAGTGTACAGCACATATGCACCACTTCATGCACGACATATGCACAAAGGTTGACAGAGGTGTGGCTGGAAGTACATACACAGGGCCAATATTGACATGTTGCTGTGATAACAACATACATTTTCTGTTGTTACAGGGTTTGTTGCAACATATTTCCTAAGAGGAATATAACGTCAGTGACTATCATGTCTTTCTCCATCTACTGACTGCAATCCTCACACTACCTTCTGCAGTCCACAGCTAGATGCTAAATGGGTGACACATGAAACCATGGACACAACACTGCCCAGGCTGCAGATGACCCTACAGATGGGGATTCCTCATAAACATGGAACTGACATAGCAGGTATTGAGACATGTGCAACAGCCATATCCACACAAACACTGTTAAACCAACATTACTCCAAATGCAGTATAGCAGCACTTACAGTCTGTAGACAGGTCAGGCACATCCCCCTCCTGTTTGTTGCACTGTTTCCACAGTGTATGTTGTTAGAGGTAAATCCCAATCCATCTCAGATGCTGTTAGCCATACGACAGATCTAGTTCCTGCTCACAGTGGATGAAAAGGGCCAACACCACCATGATGTTCCTAGATACTGGAATGTGTTTCCATACAATTGGCTATGGGAATGTTACCACAGCGGTTTCACATGCAATCAGCTAGGGGAGTGCTGCAATTCATGCAGAGACCATCAGCTGATCATGAGCATCACTTACAATACACATGCTGCTGCCTAAGCAAAGCAGGTGTAGGTCTCCACATCCACCAGAGAGGGGATGGGGGGCACAGACAGAGGCAAATGCATGTCATTGAGGGGTGGGAGGGTAAAACTGAAGCATGTTTGTATCATACACCTACCAGCACAGGGTGTCAAACCCCTAACAACTATGTAGTGCTAGCACAGTTCAATGCAGTTATTGGATGTGCCACATGGGTTACCTGTTGTAGAGCACTCGGAACATACATGTGATGGTGAGTGACATCTGCAACAGGGATACAGTAGCTGTACGGTAGGTGACATACATGTGCCTGTCCGCATGAACAGGTGCCAGTGTCAACACAGACACACTCTCACAAGGACACACACACATTGACACCCGTGGCAGTGCCAGGTGTACAACTCATTGGTAGTGGGATTCCCATATCACATCACTGTGCAGGTATCCCATGCACCACACAGGTCATACAGGGGCTGTATGGGTAAAGGGTAAGGGGAGGTGTCTGACATCAGACAGCATGCTGCAGTATGCCCATGGGGTTTGTAGGGAGTGTGGATGTGAACATACGCAGCATGCAACAACCACACAGGGTTCCAGTACTGACATGCATGTGCGCATATCTGTATGGGTGTGTGGTGTTCGACTGTGCCAGATGGTTGTCCAAGTCTAGGCGATGGGTGTACCTTGGCATCAGGTCACATGATGATGGTCTGCCTTGTGGCTCAGGGATGTAGTGTCTGCATTTGCCCACACAAGTGGGTATTGTATCCCTCATCCGGTCACCTGGGTGACTATTGTGTGTGGCACATGCTGTGCACCACTTGCCATGTATGTGCACCTTAGTCCATGACATGGACGGTGTCTGGGATGTGCACACCTCTCAAATGCATGTACAGTGACATGTGGAACTGTACCTGGGGTGCCTGGCCCATGTTGTGAACACAGATTATCAGCAGATGTGCCAGTCATGCCCACCTGTGGTTGGAACTGGTAGTGGCCAGCAGCTTTACCCTGCACCTGCAATGAGAGCATGCTATCAGCATTCCCTGGTGTCAGTGGCATCTGTCCATACAGGGCATGTTCTCAGGCATGGTATGTCTGTTGTTGGTCACATGTGATGGCACCACAGGTGGTGCAGGTGTCCATTGGGGAACATGGGGGAGGTGTACTGTCTGCACGTACGTGCATATTGGAATGATAGACAGGGTGACATGCCCTCTGTGGCCCACTGCTATCACTCCATAGTTACTATCAATGGTCAATATGCAGTGTACTACCCACATATTGGTTGTTACCTAGGCATATGTGTGTGTGTATGACACATGGGTTGAGAGTGTGCTCTGGGTAATACTGGGGTTGCTAACTGTGATTGCCTGGCCTTGATGTCACATGTATGGGTATGGCTTTGCACCCCAGCCTCTCAGCCATATAACATCTGTTATCCCTGTATGGTGGACATTGTGATATATAGTATGGCCACCATATAAGAAATTTGCAAAACCCACTCCACATTGGCCACAGGTATCACACAGTCACAACCACCTCTACACAGTAATCTTTCCCCAAAAGTGCATTTCACAATGACTGACATCAGCAGGATTGCCAAAGTAGGGCGTTTGAAATTGATTGTGAGAGACTAACCTAAAATGCACTGCTCCCTACACAGACAGTGACACACACAATACATCCAAAACTGCCATGGGTGGGGATAGAACCCTATCATGGTTGTAATTCAAACTACAGCAATGCGCAGTTGCAGGATGTGCTATGGAGATTACTGGACTACAATTTTCCCAGAGGTGTATTTCTACATGCATGACATCAGCAGCCTTGACAAAGTTGGGTAAGTGAATCATAGGGGGTGTGAGTACCCTAAAAAGCATTGCTCTCTACACAGTTTTATAGCTGTCCGCAGTTACAGAACATGCTATAGAGATTACTGGGCTGAAATTGTCCCAGAGGTGTATTTCTAGGTACATGACATCAACGGCCTTGCCAAAGGAGGGTATTTGAATTGTAAGGGGTGTGAGTACCCTAAAAAGCATTGCTTTCTATACAGTCAGACATGCACACAAACGCATTGCTTGCAGGTCTGAGGTTAGAACTCCCACCTAACTCTTTTATCACACTATGGCTGTATGCAGTTACAGGATGTGCTACAGAGATTACTGGGCTACAATCATCCCAGAGATGTATTTCTAGGTGTGTCACATCAGCAGCCTTGCCAAAGGTGGGTATTTGAATTGTAAAGGGTGTGAATAGCCTAAAAGGCAAAACTCTCTACACAGTCAGTGACAGACAGACATGCACACATACAGATTCACACACGCACAGTTGCCATGTCTGGGGTTTGGCCTCCTACCTAACTACTTTATCACACTACAGTAGTATGCAGTTACAACACATGCTACGGAGATTACTGGGCTACAGCCTTCCCAGGGGAGTATTTCTAGGTGGGTGACATCAACAGCCTTGCCAAAAGTGGGTATATGAATTGTAAGGGGTGTGAGTAGCCTAAAAGGCTTTGCTCTCTACACAGTCAGAGACAGACAGACATGCACACAAACACTGACACACACTCACACACACAGTTCCCAGGTCTGGGGTTAGAACACCTACCTAACTAGCTTATCACACTACAGCAGTATGCAGTTATGGGAACGCACCATGGAGATTACCAGACTACAACTCTCCCAAAGGAGTATTTCACATTTTATGACCTTAGCAGGCTTGTCAGGATAGCGCTATGGGGTGGGTGGTGTGTGCATGGCCCATAACCCATTCATGTAAGGGTGACATGCCACATGCGGCCACACATGGGGTCATATATCACAGGTAAGTGTATACAGCTACTAGATGACTACGTCCTTGTACAGTCATGTTGTACAGCTGGCACAGGGACCACATAGTCTGTGGTGCTGACAGGTACTGGTCGCTAGTATCTGCAGTGAGTGACATCTGCACCTAATATGTTTGGGGCCCTTTGGCTGTGTGCTGGGTGGGACAGACCTGGATGGCTCCTTGTCATGGTCACTCTCTTCCACACATCTATATCCATCTACCTTTCGCTTATTATAGTGTATTGTCCTTACATATATGTCTGTATTCGTATCCACTGTGTGTGTAAGGCATGAGTGGTGCATACTGCAGTGTGTCTGCACTAACAATTGCAACTGCCGGATGTGTCTGGTCCACTGGTGTTTGCATACATGGCCTTCATGTGTTTGTGTGTGAGCATGCCCAGTATGACCTTTCAGTATGGTGATGACTGACATTGCCTTCATTTCTCTAAGTGTGTGAGCATGCCCAGTACGGCTGTCTGTTTTGCATGTGTGGATCATGTCTGGTGGTTTGTGCTGCACTGATGACCTTTGTGTTTTACACCGACAGGTAGCATGTTATGTCTGCAGGGTACCCATCGATCATTTGGCACTGACTGTTGCAACATGTCTACATAGCGGGAGGAACACCTGACTTTGTCTATGTTTCTACACAGGATTGGGGGGGGGAATGCACCTGACTTTTAATATATTTCCATGTAGGGTGGTGGGGCACACTTGACACTTGTACACATTTGCTAGGACTGTACTGGTATGTCATGTACTCCATTTCAGTCAGTAGTCTTACCTATCGTGCTGGCTAAGCCTTACCAGTGTACTACCATTCTTATCTTTTGATTACTTACACATTAGTTTCTGACTTCCTAGCCATCACAACTGACTTCCCACTACCTGGCCTTCTGTAGTCAGTCTGTGTAGGCCTGGGTGTGGGGGGGGGGGTTACCCATAGCCCTCATTCAGAGGCCATAGTACAGCATTTGTTTGTGTTTGTCTACACCTGTCCTGCTGGCTGTGACTGTTGGTTATGTGATCCCCATCCTGACTAGCATGTGTGAGTCCCTTATCTTGTGGGTGTCCCAGTATTTATGGTGGTGCTGCAGGGCTGCCTATGTCGGATGCACATAGTACACTCCCTAGGCATAGTTAGGCACAGGTAGTGTAATGTTTGGCATCCCTTTTACTGTATATGGGAGTCAGAGAGAGGTGCTATTCCCTGGGTCCCTCCCATGTCAGAGTATGTGCTATGCATTGCCTCTTTGCCAGGGCCAGGGCATACTGGGCATGCCTCCTTCTGCCTACTGGGGCAGGCTCAGGTTGTTCCTCCTCTGAGTCACTCTGTGTCTGTGCAGGCCTTGACGCTGGTGGGGGGCTGTGTGGCCCTGCCCCATGCTGTTCCTGCTGCAGCTGTTTCCACAGGATCATATTGTGCAGCATGGCACATACAAGGAAGATTTGGGTACATGTAGTTGGTGAGTACTGCAAGGCTCCACCGGATGTGTCTAGGCACCAGAACTGTGACTTGAGCATCCCGAACACACACTCTATTATGATTCTTGTTTGTGCATGTGCCTTATTATGGAGTTCTTGTTCGGGTGTGTGTGCGTTTCTGATGGGTGTCATCAGCCACGGCTCCAGTGCGTATCCAGCATCCCCCACTAGGTGACTGTGTGGGGTGTCCCCATTGGCAAATTTCAGGTACAGCTGCATCAGATGGCAGATGTGGTATCCACTGGGATGGGTTCCCCTCTGTTAGTTCTGTGTGTGAGGCATGGCCAGCACAGCTCAACAATTTGCTGTAGGATGTCCCTGTCCACACTATAGCGTTCCACTATCTCCTGCTCATGTAGCCCTTGGTAAGTTACCCTGGGTCTGTACACTCTTCTCTGTCTCCTCACTGTGGGTTGGTCGGCAGCATTCACATCCTCACCATCCTCAGCCTTCTCCACAAGTTGTATGATAGCTATTGCAGCCCCTAACATTTTGCTATTGTGAGTGTTAAAAGTCCCCTGCTTGTTTACACCGGTGGTGTGGGGTGTGGAAAAAAACAGAGGGGTAGGTGTTTGCATAGTTTATAGTAGTGTTCTGGGCTGGGCTGGTCTGCTGCCTGTGTAATTGGTTGGTTCTGATACATTTCAACTGGCAGCAAACCTAGTACCCCTTGATTGCCTTCCTACTGCTGTTTTCCCTTCCCATCGCCCTTCTGTTTCAGCCCAGGTGCACGCCGCACAATTGGTGTACTCCAATGTGTACACTGCTGCTATTTTCTGGTTTCACTTCCTTTATCTTCCTGTAGATCCCAGTGCACGGCGCTCACACGCGCTTACACTTTGTCATAAGTGCTAGGCAGGTTTAGACACACCCCCTAGCATCGCTGTGCTACGCTGGGAGCAACCCCGAGCCACAGGGCTCTAATATGCTTACAGTATGCCTGACACACCCACCCATGATGTCACCTACCTCCTAGTCTTGTACTCGCCTATTCATACTGTTACACTTTTGGGACCTGCCTCACATGCTGGTGGAAACTGAGGTTCACTGTCCTTCCCCTCATTTGCATAGGATTGAATGCTAATGCATAGTTACATGTGTCACATTGTGCCTCCCCCCTTAGGAACCACTATTCACTGGCTGGGTTGTCTTTTACCTACCACTGACTTGCATGGCAGAATACTGATTTTAGTTGCAATGCTTGCTTTAGGTTTATTTTCTTATTTTCCCACTGATCCCATTTGCACACTGCTGCCCTATGCTTAACCAGCCGTGTTCGGTGGTAATAAAGTAAAAGTTGTATTTTGGATGTTTTGCATTGTTTGCAATGCCAATGGCCTTATACATGGCCATTAGCATTCTTTCTCAATGATATGCCACCTTAATTTGGAGCTGTCATGTCCCCGTTTTGGATTTTGCAGAACCTTACTCTGTTACTAACCGAGTACATTTCTGCATATTACACTAGTCCTGCATGCCCTGATTACAGCTTCCTGGATAGCAGATTTACCTCATTTGCATGGTTTTCACTGGCAAATGGGGTCATTTGCATACAGGGGCTGGGAATGTGCAGCAGTAGTGCCAGAGCGCTCGCGCACGTCAAACGAGCACATTCGTGGATCACTCTGCCACCATATTGCCAAAATTACCTCTTACACTAAGCATGCACGCTGTGCAAGCTTTTGCGAATCCAGGGAAGGTATTATCAGTCTTAATGCCAATATCTTTAATAACTTTTACTGTCTTATTTATTACATTATCCAGAGCACAAGAATAATTAGGATTACCCACCTCAAAATGCATAAGACGTGTCTTCCTTAAGTTAAACTTCATTTCGTTTGATTTTGCCAAAATATGTAAATTATTCAAATATGTCTGTAATGAACATTAATCAAATATACCAGATAGTGTAAGATGAGTTTTAGCCTCATCTGTATTTCTTTTAACCAGATGTAGTTGTCACTGGGAAAGCAAGATATAAAATACCAAAAATAGCTGGTCCCAACAAAGATCCCTGCAGAGCACCTGCATTCATCACACTTTCTTCAGATATGGAACACTCAAGCTTGACCCTACATTTCTGCCATCCAACCATTTTTTTATCCAGTTAGTCACCTAACCATTAATGCCAAAATCATGTAACAGTGAAATAACCCTGTGATGTGGCATAGTATTAAAAGCATTGGACACATCCATGTATATAACATCCACATTATCCTAAGCCCTCCATAAAGAATGATAAGAAGAAAGCAAATTCATTCTACATAATTTACCAGCAATAAATCCATGATGAGTGACATACTGTCACCTTAAGTTTCTGCAATATATTCAGATTAACCCATTCAAAGCATTTTCTTACAATACACATGAGACTATTAGGTCTATAATTGTCTGCCTTGCAAGGATCACCAGCTTTAAGAACCAGAAAACAAGAGATGGGAAATTGTTATACTTTCTTACATCATCTTATCCATCTTATCCTCTCCTATGTAATTCATTTTAGCCAGCTTATCCTCTCCTATGTAGTGACACTGTAACTGTCAATGAAACAATTATGCATTGTTGCACTAATCTAAAAAGTAGTAAATATGTTACTAATTCATACCATATAACAAGTAGTAATAACGTGGGCCATTCATAAATAGTTCTTAGAGTGCAATCATTTGAGAAGTGAAAAAGTGTAACATTGCTTAATGGCAATTTATGAATAAATAAATATTTAATTGGATTTTATTAAATAAATTGCAGTGCTTTCTTGTCTCCTTCTCTGTTTCTATCTCTCGCTCTTTAAAATGCTTTTTTTCTATCTCCCTTTTATGATATATTTTTTTAACCAGATGTAGAGGGCCCCTGGGATGTATCTGACCAAGGTGCAGGACCCCCCCCAGTCACCCAGAAATGTAATTATAATTTGGGAGCAGTCGCTCCACTCCTGTTGGAATCTACCCTGGTAAGCTGCAAATAAAGATGAGCTTCAGGACCTAGTTGAAGGAGCCATTGACAAGACAGTGGAAAGCAATCTGAAACCTTTACACTCTCCCTTTACAATCTCTTTTCCAGTAGGTGCAAGACCCACTGACCTATTATGCCCAACCATCTGGCCACTGGAGGCCTCCAACCCACCCCATCAGGGCCCCCCCCTTTCCAGGTTAATCAGGAAGAGGTGATCACTGGCATCTGCTAGAATGGGGTGATAGTTGTTTTTCATATCTACTACCCCTACATTATGTGTCTGTCTGCCATCTCTAGGACTTGCCCACACTTCTGTCAGTCCACATAGTGCATTTGTCTGTCTTGTCTGCCTTTCTTTATTCATCCTTATTAACTCCTTCCTAACCCTCTCACCTACTTCTTCTTCTATCCTTATTCTTTACCCAACTTCTTTCTTAAATGGAAAATGGGAGTCTATCCCCCAGAAAAGCATAATGCCCCATTCTCTCTTGCATCCTCCGCTACAAACCCCTTAATGTATTCCATCTACGTGTCCCTTTTTTCTCCCCTAATTTTATCTTTCCTGTCTTCCCCTTTCCAACCTTATTAAAGCCCAAACAGGGGATTCATATAAGGTCACAGTTTACAGAAAATAAAACAAGGCTTTAAATAGTTCACATAAGCTGTGTACCAGTGGTGCTCAGCTCACTTCAGGGCAGGTTCTCAAAGGCGTTCTTGAGAGATTCATGCAATCCTGACCACAGCTGTTTAACAAAAAGAATCAAAAGCATTTGTGATTTTGTGTACACATGGTTCCTTCTCTGCATTATCATGACAGTAATTTTATACCAGTAAAGACATGCAAGGCTGCTATGGGCATTTTGTCGAATGGCTAAAATTTTATGGATTCAGCACATTTCTTCACACCTACCATGTTTAAATACTGGTGCAGTGCTGCTCTTCACTGATTATCAATGAACATATATGAACAGTAGTTCTTTGGATACTAAGCAAGAATGAGGCATTTGCAAGGATGGCAAGTGCAAAGGCCAAAACAAGACAGCAAACCATAAAACAAACAAGGCCAGCACATATGTGAGAGGAAAATATTACTTTAACAAAAGTCAAGTTGCAGTTAACAGACCAGTTTCGGCTAAAAACCTGTTTCAATGTATAACACAGACTGCAATACACAACCTCATATATATATATATATATATATATATATATATATATATATATATATATAGGGAAATACAAAATCACATAAACAAATCAGCCAATCAAAAAGTTCTTCATAGATGCTCATTTACACCAGGTGGAAAAAGACCACCCAGTCTCACAATGCAGGCATTTTTCTTTTTATTTAATATGTTGTGCCAACCAGCTTTACAACTTTTATTGACACAAACCCTATCAATAATAATGAAATGGAATTGGGCAGATGAATGTTTAACAGTATGCTTGTGTAATGCATTGGTAGGGCACGTATTCCTTATTTTACTAAGGTGTTCAGATATGTGAAACCTAATGGGTCTAGAAGTTTGACCTATATAAAAAGATGAACACATGCATATAGCCAAGTAAACTGCCCAGTCCATACTGCAGTTTGCAAATATGTTAATATAAAATATATGTGGTGTGTTTTGGGTGGTAAATTCTTTGGTTTGAAATATATATTTATAAAATGAACAATGGCTACAGGGAAAACATCCAACAACTTTGCTAGCATCTAACATACTTGAGTAGTATTAAAAAATGGCATCTTACATTTATAGCGATTAAAGTGGCCACAGAGTGTTTTACCTTTCCTAAAAGAAAAACTACACTTAGCACCTAAAAAGTAATTCAACCAATCATCAGCTAATAAGATGTCCCAATGTTGTTGTACCAAATCGATGAAACAAGAAGTATTACACCCATAACTGGTTATAAACCTGATGGGTGGATTAGAGATCCTTTTATTATTATGATATCTCAACAAATCATTCCCATGTAGCTTCTTGACCTCACTACTGGTTTGAACCAAGTTTGACTGTGTATACCCACGTTCACAAAACCTAGATGTCAATTCTTTGTAATAGATTAAAAAATCTTCCTCTGCGGAGGAAATTCTACTAATCCTCATGTATTGAAACTTAGAGATATTCCTGATCATATATTTTGGATGACAGCTGTAGGCATGTAGAAGGGTATTAGAATGAAAAGGGTTACGGTACAGCGATGTAACTAAAGTACCATCTTCTTATTTTTTTACAAGAACATCAAGAAATGGATTACACTCCAGATCATGGTTCACTGTAAACTTTATATCCCACTTATTTTCATTAAGATACTGAATGAATTGTTGCAAATACGTTACATCCTATTTCCAAACAATCCAGCAGTCATCTAAAAATCTCCTACAAATATCTGTTTTATCAGGAAATAGATTATGACTGCTGTTGTATATAATTATTTGTTCCAGATACCCCATAAAAAAGGTCAGCATAAATAGGTGCAATCGAAGCACCCATAGCTGTACCTTTGAGTTGTAAATAGCAAGTACCATTAAAGTAGAATACATTCTTTGTTAAAACATGTTCAGCCAAACAGAGGAGGAAGGTGTTAAATCCTGGACTATATAATTCCAATGCAGCAAGACCAGCCCAGTGAGGAATACTGATGTACAATGATGTAACATCAAGCATACACATGATCCACCCTGGGTCCAATTGTGTGTCTGTTACAATATTAAGAAACTCCATAGTGTCTTGTATATGGCCCCTTACACCTTTTAATAATGGTTACAAATATATTGTCAAAAACACAGATAATGGTTCTATAAAAGAACCATTACCAGCAACAATATGTCTCCCTGGGGGGTTGCATGGCATTTTTATGAATTTTTGGAAGAAGATATAGATATTGTGGTAATGGGTCCTTGACCCTTAGATGATATAGGGTTTTATCACTGATAATTCCTTCACTTACTGCCAATTGCAGAAACTCATCAATTTCATGCTTAAATTTAGCTGTTGGATCAATGGACATGGTTGTATAAAACCAATCATCTTTGAGTTGTCTATCAGCTTCAGCTAGTTATATACACCAGTCCATGACTACTATGGTTCCACCCATGTAAGCATTGATAACCACAATGTTCTTATTTTTCTTTAAATTTTCCAATGCATGAAGTTCCAATGTGGTCAAATTATTAGGAGCCAACTTTCTATCTAAATGTGTACCAAAATGCAAATCTTTAAGCACACATTTTTGAAAAATATCAACATGCTTAAAGTTGGAAATGAAGAGAAAATATATTCCTAATTATTATTATTATCAAAATGTAATCTAAGGTTTAATAATCTACAAAAATAACTCAAGTCATCTACAAAACTATCTTCTGACACTATATAGGTAGGAATAAAGTTTAAACCTTTATTTAACATCTGATGTTCAATGTCAGACAAGACCAAAAAAGAAATATTATGTACATTATTTGAGTTCACTACTTGGGTTTCAAGAAGTTCAACAAGGTTTGTAGAGTTACATCTTGACCTGTGTTTTCTCCCTCCTCTCCTCCTGTTTCTAGAGGGGCAGTATTCATATTTTTACCAGAATCTGGATCTGGATATCTAAAGGAACAACTTTTTTTAAGAGCTGGTGAAGCTTGCTGTGACTCAGTTTCAGTATCTATGAAGGAGGACGAATCCTCCCCAGATGTGTCACTAGTAGTTTTCTTAAGAATAGATTTATTTTCCTTTTTCTTTTTTGACCAACATTAAGGGAGTCCACTTTAGAAAATTTAACACTTTTAACTAGCTCAAAGGGTTTCCCTGAATCTTTGTCTCTGTGAAATTTGTGTAATTTCCTTTCTTTCAGTCCCCTTTTAAATTCTAACAAGTCAGTGTTTAGCTTCTGAAAACAAAACCTATAAATTTGCTGATCATCAAATTGTCTGGCCTGGTCACACATCTGAGTTACTTCTAACATGCAACTACCTATCTTGCTTTCATAAAAGGCATGTAACACCTTTACAAATAGCATGGAAGTAGTTTGTTGTATTTCAGACCAAGCTGTCAATAAAATGTTGTCAGCCTGGTCCACCAAAGGTTTGATGTGAATACGCAAACCCCTTGGAGAAATGCCCTTTGATAAATATGCCTTAAACAATTTCAAATGCCAGACGCAAGATCTGAGATTTTTCATACTTTTTAAAAGCTTATCAAACATCTCAATACATTGATTATCAGATTGCGATTCCTTATTCAGATTGATACTTGAATTGGTATCTAATCCAAAAACCTGAATATTGTCCTTATCTGCTGAAAGCCCCTCAAAAATGGTCAAGTCCATTATAGAAAATATATGTAATGCTGGATACTACTCTACATAACTTAAAGAAACTATAGCATAAGAGAAGCAGAAACTGTAGATATTGTTGGAGAGAACTGTTAGTGATATTTGCATTATAAATTATTCAGTATGGGAGACACTGTTGTTTATAGGTAGGCACTAGACTATCGGCTCTAGGGTCTATACAAGCCTAGCCATAACAATTCCCTGGATATTTCTTCTCACAACATTTACTTCCCTGGACCCCTGTCTAGCAGGGTGACTGACATGATCCCCGAGTGAATTTCCTATCTCCCATC